>NC_143480.1:17261655-17412422 GCF_027475165.1 Benincasa hispida | reverse complement strand
AATTCTCCATAGCCTCAATTTCCTGTAAGAATAGAGAGGTTTCCAAGTAGTGGTACTCAATCCCAATTCAACAGAGAAATTCTACAGAATTGTCAAGAGGTTTGCAAGGGTTTCTTCCCCTATATAACTAGTCTTTTTGAGAATAGCATGCTTAATCGTTATTACCCATTATTCCAATGCAAAATTGTTTTGATTTTAAATGCCAATTTGAAGAAAAAAAAATGAAATGGTTTTGTATTTGGGTTTCCACTATATCTTGGGGTTTTCATCCCTTCAAAACTGAAATAAACAACCCTTGTTGATATACTGGCCTCTTCAACAATCCTTGTTGAACTCTCAGTAGTATCATCACAAATCTCATTTAAAACTATTTTGCTTCATGGTTTGTGATCTCTCATGTGATCTTCTTTCAAGAAGGTAGCATTTATCGATACAAACACTTTATTTTCATTTGGATCAAAGAAGTACCCACCTCTCGTTTCCTTGGGGTAGCTTACAAATGGGCATACTCTCAAACGAGGTCCTAACTTTTTGGGATTTGTCATGAGCACATGAGTTGAACATCCCCAAATCCAGAAATGGTGTAAACTACCTTTACGACCTCTCTATAACTCATAAGGTATTTCAGAAACACCTTTTGAGGGAACGTTGTTTAAGATATAAACAACGGTCTGCACTACATATCTCCAAAACGAGTCAGAAAGTTGAGCATAGCTCATCATAGATCAAACCATGCCTGATTGAAGGAATCGAATTCCCGCGGAAGCGTGTGAACGCCTTGCATTTAGACATTTGTTTCTTATGTAAACAAAAATAGTAAAATAAAACATGCATTTGTAGGATAAACAATCAAACAAAAACATAAACATGCTAGATAAGAGGAAAAAGAGAAGAAAGCAAAACTCACCTTTGTTGATTCCTCCAACTTTCCTCTTCCACTATTATCAACAATCTCGAACTTCTCTAAGAAGAAGGACACCACCAACAAAGTTACTTTGCTATTCTCTAGGATTCCAAGCACTTGGAAGAGTGGTTGCTAAGAACTTTTGAGGAGGAAAAAAGTAGAGAATTTCTAGAGAGAAGTTAGAGAAAAGGTGGAGGGTTGTGTAAATACTCCTTGCCCTAAATGGGCTATAAGGATATATTTATATGTGAAGGGATTAAAATTCCAGATAGCAGAAGAAATTGTGTTCCAATTTTAATTTTATAGAACAATAATTAGAGGACGGAAATATAACATAAACAAAAATAATTAAACATGCTTTCTACTACACAAGAAGAAGAAGGGTTAGGATATCACATACCCATTGAAGATCTATTCTTCAGGTTCCTCTCCATAACGCATCATCTTCTCTTGATCTTATGAACTCAGTGTCCATGAACATAGGAACAAACCTACAAATGGGTCCTCCCCATTATTCTCAGGGACGAAAATCGTGTAGAGTTGTGGGCTTGCACTCAACTTTAGTAAAGAAGGAGGAGAGAGCTTAAGAGATCTTTATGAGAAAACCATTTTCTGCAAAATCCCATTTTTGACAAAAAGAACGAGAGGAAAATAGGAGATCAAGAGAGTACACCATACATCCTCTCTCTCTTTTTTTTTTTTTAGTTTGTTCGAAGTTTGAGAAAATCATAGGTGAGGGAGTTACAACTCCCTCCCCTTTAATTTTATTAAATTCAAATTAAAAAATTTGAATTTTAATAAAATAAACATATATCGAGAGAGTCAGCTCCTCTACCCATCCTGGCACCACCGGCAGCCTTGATGCACATCTGCTGGGAGCAAATCTTTGCTTCCAGCCGGTCATTTCTTTTTCCTTTCATTTCCTATATCGTATTGTATGACTTTTTGTGATTAAGGAATTAATACAACTTGTTTTCAATGCACTTCTCTATTTCCTTCAACTCCATCTCCATTTTCTTTGCTTAGCATCTTTACTTTCATTGTAACACTTATTGGGAGTGCTTGGGTATTGCATACTTAGTCATGTGGATTAGGAATATGAAGCATGTAGCAACCCACCGAGAGGTGTGCGTTGCGCGAGTGGGTGAGTAACCTTATTTTCTTAGTGTGAAACTGCTGCAATTCCTGTCTATAGGCTAACACATTGCTTGTCTATGAGTAAAGCCAGCAACAATCAACTACCCGAGAGGGTAAGTGGTTGGACGCATTAAGCAAGGTATGCATTGTTCACTAGGGATAGTAACAACAACCTTGCGTCAACTAAGTTCATGCGTTTGTCTTGTTTTATGTTGTGCCCAACACCCCTTTAGAGCTACTCGAGAGAGAGTCTAAAGAAAGAACCTAATGACTCGAGAGAGCTAGGTTAGAATCTAGACTCGAGAGAGAGAAATTAGATCGACATAAGCAAGAGATATGGACTTAGAGATAAGCTCTGTTTGTCAACATTGCACCGCATGCACCCTAGGAATAGAAATGATGATATATGGTCGCCTTGTTTGTGTCTCATCACATAGACGAGAATTAGAGGCTTATGTGTAGGCCCTATAGACACCTCTACACATACATCGCATACGTTCTAGCATTAGAAGCCGTAGCATTCGCACCGAGAGGTGGTTTACTATTGTATGAGTGTTGCATGATCACATTAGTTTGTGTTGACTAGGGTTGCCCTTGTGGTCACTCTTAAGTATTGCAATGAAAACATCTCCGCATTTTATCTATTTTCCCATACATTTACTTCATGTCAAGGTTTTTCGCATCTCTACATTTCATGTGTATTCTCATTGCGTTGTCTGTTGATAGGAGTAGGAGTAGGATTAACTTAGCAACATCCCCTCCATTCTTTTATTTATACCGCCACATGCACATCACCGTAACCATATAGTTACAAGTCCTTGTGTTCGACCTCGGATTACCTGAGAAACTTGCGTTGGAATTATACTTGGTTCCAACACAAGAAAACTTGTGGCAAGACGCATGGTCATTGCATACATTCATTAATGCAATATCATTCCAACGCATGACCATCGATGCATGACTATCAATGCATATCTTAGGATCATGCATCGCATAACGCGTCCACGGGAACTTGATAACCTATAAAGGTCTGTAGTATAAGGATTAAGGTGGGATACCTGATCCTGGTGACACTACGGATACAACCCATTTTGTAAAGGTTTGCAAGTGTTGTAAATTACTACAAATGATAGATCCCGACCATTCATGTGGAGATGTGCGAATGAGGGTATCATATACAAAGAGTTTGTATAAGACCTGAACCACGAGATGACTAGACTCTGTATATAACACCGTTGATACTAGAGACTTGCATCTCACCTAAATGACCATAGGTGACACGACCTCAATCCTGAGTGTTTTGGGAACTCCTGCCTTTGAGAACAGTTCTTTGATTAGTATGGGTAAGAGTGACCAGATTGCCAACTCAACATGTCTACCTTTTTGGGGACCTGTCTGATCTGGGAGCTAGGAACTCAATCCACAAGATGGAATTCACTCATTTCCCAAAGCAAGGATAAGTAGAGAGATTGCTCTCTTAAGGGTTGATTCCGGGGCTTGAACATAGTGACCACAGCTTCTCTTTGGAAGAGAAGACTCAATCATAGTAGGACTATGACTTATGTTCATTAGAGGGAACAGTGATACTTAAGGAGACAGATGTAACTATAGGGGCATAACGGTTATTGGCCCAGCTGTACTTACGAGCGATCTGTGAAGGGTTATCGCACTGCTGATTGGTTAAGATGGACACATAATATATCTGTAGTAAGGAGAGTTCAGCTGTCGGTCTTAAGTGGAGTGCCTGACAGTTAATGGATGGTGGATCCCATGACTAAAGAGTTTATTCAGTTATTCACGTATCGTCGGAGCTTCGAGCTACAGGTCCATAAAGTCCCCTTGGTAGCTCAATGGATTCAGTTGAGGATCAGTTCTTGGTGTTTATTTGAAATGTTCAAATTTACAAGAGGCATTTTGATTATATATGATATAATCTAGTGGAGGATTGATGTAAATGAGATTTACATTAAATGCCATGGAATAAAAAAAAAATTATGATTTATATGTTTCATGAGATGAAATATTAAAACTATAGGTTATAAATATAGTATAATAAATTGATTATCATTTATATTTATAATAATATTAATATTGGACAATTAATTCTTTTTCTTTAATAACCAAATGAGTGGGCGGTTATTAAATTCATAGTAACTGTGAGTTTAAAAGGAAAATGGGTTTCCTAATTTTAGTAAGATTTACAAAAGGTTTTTTCATAAAAGTTTTTGAGATTTCTATTTCGGCGAAAAAGGATCTCACGGTAGCCGTCAAGTAAATACAGATTTACTAAACGACGGCTAGGATGAGCTAAACGATCATGCAATATCGAGCTAAACGATCCTACAGTATTTACTAAACGATCATTTGCCCAAAGTAAACGATCGTGTAGTGTCTGTAGGCGACAGACCGAGCTAAACAATGAGCTAAACGATCGCATAGCTTTTGCTAGATGATCGTTTAACTTTAGCTAAACGATTGGGCATCGACCTATACGATAGATCTCCGCCATCTCCCACTTGCCCAGTTGTGTACACGATCGGTGTTTCCTCATTCGTCTGCCTCATACCAACAGAGCCCACCCTTGTTTATGGTGTCATACTCAACTCGACAACGTCAAGGTTATGTGGAGGCCGTTCGTGTTGCTAAGGAGTTCGTGACTGAAGCGATCGTTGAGAATGAGTGCGAAGAGTTTGTGCTGTGTTGCAGTCATGTAGATCGAGCGTTCGAAGTTGCTGTTGTTCAAGCGGTCGTGCGTAAAGGAGCGTGGAGACACATCTTCAATTGTTCGTACAATTTTTCCCTTTGTGCATTTGTAGTTATTCATGTTGTAATTTCTGTATGAATTGTATAACCGTTTGTTTTTAAGATGACTGTAATATATGATGTTCATTCATGATTGTGATTTGGAATAATCTTATTTCTACTGCTCATGGAAATCCCGAGTCCGATTTTCTTCAATTGTATAACGTATGAACATGCATAATAAAACATGCATGTGAGGGGTTAACTTACTAATCATGTGAGGCTAGAGTTACCTTTAGAGTTATCTCGTATTTATGATGTTTTCCATGTCTCAATGTTGAGAAAGTATGCGCCAGATCCTACCCATATGCTACTTGAGCAATCAGTGCAGTTAAAGGAAATCTGTCATTCGAGGAAGAATCAATAGAGATGCTTTACAGAAAAGAGCAAATGTTGAGGAACAAGACAATACCTTTAGTAAAGGTGTTATGGAGGAATCATGACATTGAGGAAGCCACATGGGAAGCAGAAGAGCAAATGAGAAGCAAATATCCCCAGTTGTTCAGTTGATACCCTTCTAACAAATTTCAAGGATGAAACTCCTTAAGGGAGAGGTAATTGTAAACCCCGAACCCTAATTTCCCTACTTAAATAAGTTTATTGTTGAGATTAATGAGATAAGAGGATTAATATGTAAGTTAATGTTGAATTGTAGGAAAATGGGTAAAGAATAAGGAAATGAAGAAGGAAAATGCTTAAGTATTGAAGGACTTGGTTCTCGGGTGAATATGAGTTAGCCTAGCAAGAAGAAAATTTGGCTAAGTGTTGGAATGGACGTTTTCCTTATGCTAGGCATTGAGGTAGGGATATTTGGCGATGACCTTACTGTTTAGAGGTTAAACAAGCTCTTGAGGAGGCTAAGTGTGGTCGCGCGTTGAGGCTAGGTGATGAAGGTGTGAGCGGCTACATGAAGCGATGGCATGTGCTAGGCAATAGAGATGTGCTTACCATGGTGGTGGGGCTGGTCGCATGTGAGCTTTGCATTGAAAAGGTAGGTGACAACCAAAGGCATGCGAGGTTAGTAAGCATGTAGCAAGAATGAGCTAGGCATTGGCAAGGGAAAACGCAAGGCAAGGTGGCTGTCTAGGCGTTAGCGCAAGGGCTAGGTGACGAACCAGTGCAAGCGTCTAAGAGATGAGCATTGGTCGTGAGCTTATCCATTGAAGGCATCGCACGTTGACAAGGGCTTTCGAGGTTAGCATGTGATGAGGGGCGCATGACAAGACAAGTCGTGGGCGTTGGAAGTGAGACGTTGACTTGGGCGATAGCTTGGTGCCCGATGACCAAGGCTTGGCATGCGGTAAGTGAGACATACGTTGATCAGGCCTTGCGAGGTTAAAGGCTGAGAGATGCGATGATGTAGATGGCCAAGGGGCCAAGGCATCAACCTTAAGCAAAGAAGATGAGTGAGGTTTGAGTTGGCACAAGCATTGGAGACATGTGTTGAAGTTAGCATGCATGTGAGGGTTGTTGTGCGTTGAAGCTAACTGAAGGTAAGGCTTCGTTGATGGCAAGGGAAGCTGATCAGCCTTAAGCACGGTTTAAGAAGTCTAGCTGTGTTGGTTTAATGGGATGAACCCATTAAGTGGCTGATGTGGCAGCCTATTAAGGATGCATGGCTAGCAGATTCAAGTATAAAAGGAGAAAGCTGATTTCAAATAGCTGTTTTGAGCAAACCACTAGGGCATTTGAGGAGATTTCAAAGCCATCTGAAAGCTGGAGAAGTCTAGTTGATGGTGGATGGCTGCCAGAAGAAAAAACCAATGGGAACTACTAAAAATTTGAAGAAAGTGCAAGAAGGTCAAACTTTCGGGTAATCAAGGGCCAGTGTTAAAGTTTTGAAGATTCTGGCCAAAGTATGAAAAATTCCGAGCTCAAATTTTAAGGTAAGCATCTTGAGACATTTTTTAGAAATATTTTAGAAGGAAGTTTCTTGAGAAAGCTTAAAAATGAGTTATTTAACGAGTAAGTAGAATCTGGAATTCTTTGAACAAGCAGGCAACTGTTTGAGTTGAACAAGTTGGCAGCTCAAGATTGGACGCGTGCGTGCGGACTGAAGCAAGCCTTGGTGTGCATTGAGGCTGTGCGTGGGGCTGTGTTAGCGACCATAAGTTTCATGGACACCCAAGGAAGGCCAAGGTGTTAGTGAGCAGCAAGTGGACGCCTAAGACAAGGCAAGGCCGAAGTTAGGGCATACATTGACACTATTGTTGCTGCCTAGCCAAAGCTTAAAACTTAGAATTTTTTTAAGTACCCAACGCATAGGGAATCTTGTGTTAGAAGGTAAGAATTAAGTTTCAAGAAGGAAATGAGTTTATTTATGAAAGTTATCTCAAAAGAAAAACCCTTTCCAGTAGCTAAAGTTTAATGTTGTGTCCACAGGATTGACACCAATTGGGGAGGCTTACCTTCCACTAAGTGAAGGATCTCTAATTACAGAGGACTTTTGAGCGGAAGCAGATCGTCCAAACTCCATCGTGAATGAACTCATACATTTATAGTTAACAGAACAGATTATGCATTATAAACTAAATTACAACATGCTTTGAAAGTAAAAACAAGGGATAAGAGTGATTATACCTTTGAAAAACCCTTCTTCAAGAATAATCCCTCGATCGTTCATCAATGCATCGAACAACACGATCTCCCTCGAACAACAACGAGCAGCAACTCAATCCTCGAACAAACCGGACACTACCACAAGATTACCTTGGTATTCTCGATGTGAGAATCCAGGAGTGGTGGGCTTTGGCTTATTTTGGTTAGAGGGAAGGTTTAGAGTGAAAGAGGAAGAGGATCGAGTAAACGACAACACTATCGTGTAGATGAAAGTCTATCACATAGAAAAGCTACTCGATCATTTAGTCTCTGAAGTTATCGTGTAGTATCTCGATTGCTAATAATATGTGTTGTGTTTTCATTTTTGTAGAATAATTAGAAAACCAATTATCATCTTTATTCCACTTTGCCATAAAACTGTATAACTACCCACTAAGGGTTGTTATTGTGAACAAGATTATTAATTATCAAATAATTAAGAAATATAAATAAATATGATAACTAACTTATCATATTATATTTATAACCTATAGTTTTAATATTGCATAATATACAATATATAAACCATAGTTCTTTTTCTATGTTATGGAATTTAATATAAATCATATTTATATTAAATTTAATAACTATGAATCTTATTTATAGAAATTATATTTGAATCATATTCAAACATCAGTTCCTCCAATCAAATATATTATATCAATTATATCATATATAATTGAATTAATTGAATTATATCATATATAATCAAATTTCCTCTTATTAATTTGAACATTTCAAATTAACCCAAAAACTAATTCTCAACTTAAATCCATTAAGCTACCAAGGGGACCTGATGCGATGAAAGGATGTGTGGATGTGTTGATCATGCAAGTTTTCCTAACAAAGCCCAAGTATAAGCCTTCTTAGGGTCTTGGTAAGTCTAGGGTCGAACGTAGGGATTACTAAATAGATATGTGACAGACCCTCTGATCCTATTGCGATGGTGATTAAGAAGTAGATGGTGATTTAACTTTGATTTTCTAATGCGATGGAATTGAATGCACAACGATAAAAGGGTAGTGTTGTAACAAATATGTGATAAAGGGGTTGAGAAGAGGTTTTTGCTAGCATTTCTTAAGATATTGTACAAGTCATGCAATCATGCTATACATAAATATTAAGCCCTACATTTCTCAATGTATAATGACACATTTTCTATGTCTAAAACGCATGCGATGTGTGTGGAATGTAGCGGATAGAACTTATTTCTAAGTCTCCACTCTTGCTTATGCGATCTAATCTGACTCTCTCAAGCCTAGATTCTGTCTTTAGACTACTCTCTCAAGTACTCCAAACGATGAATGAAGCATACATAAGACAAGATGATCGCATAAACTGTATAGCTTAAGTCATGCTAGCTAAATTCTTCTCAAGCCATTCACAAATTTAGCTACTCATGTATGGTGTGAAGAGACTGAACATAAATTGAAATGAAGTTTCCATTCTTTCAAATATAGTGTTTAAGTACAAAACAATAAATGGTGTAAGTATCAAGCCAGGTAAGCAATGTCTTGCTTCCTCTGGCGTTTACACTACTCTTATCACTTCAATTCTTTCCCAAGTTGTAAACTCTTGCTCTCGCAAGGGTTTGGTGTCTTTCTTTCATACTATTTTCGGCAGTCTCTCGACTTCTCCAAAAATTAATTTCTTCTCAAGAATTCCCTTTCCTCCGCTTGGTCTACTTCGCTTCCTGGTTTGGTAGCATTGGGTATTTATAGACTTCTAGACAAAATAGTTCCTCTCACTAATGATTGCGTGGATGGGAAACATTAATTTCCATACCCTGTTGCGCCGTCTGATAGTCACCGGAAGTTCAATGTATTTGCAACGGTATGGTCTTCAACGGCCGTCAACTGAATTTCTGATTTGACCGTTATCGGCTTTACGTCCCATCATGTTTTATTACATTAGGCCACCGCCTTTATGTAAGGTCATCACGCGATCATCTTTGAGGTATCCTTGGATCGCAAACTCAAAATGTGCTATCGCATTGTTCCTACACAGAATAACTTAATTTACTTGCTTTTATGCGATGAGCGTTAGCGATCGCAATTTTTCTTTTAGTTTGGTGCATTCAATCGTAATATTGCCTATTTACCATCACTTTCTCCCATTGTTTTAATAATTTGAGCTTTAATAACTTGTATTTCTACCAGTTATCACACCCCCAAATTTAAAACAATGCTTGGCCCCAAGCATAAAATAAAGATTTCTCAAAATCTTCAATCGACTTTACCTTGCCTAGGCTTCTCATGATGTCGTATTCAAACCGCTGAACCGTTGTCATTACTAATTTCTATCTTAATCTCTTCCTAAAATATTTCTAATCTTTAAGGACTGCAAGCTTAATCTTCAAAAAATCTTTACTCATTTCCCAGAACATCGCATGATTTATTTCAAATTTTATGAAACCGGGGTGTTCAAGTGGTTTGGGCCTTCGCATGATTTAGATATTAGTTTTGTGATCATGCGCTGATCCGAGTGCCCAGCCTTCATTTAGGCTGGCCCCCATGGGTGTCATGTGGACATCCAACTACGAGCGAGACGCTTTTTTCAGTCAAAACTCATGTCCATCTTTTTATTTGGCAGCGGAGTTGTGACCACTTATCTTTTGTGTTGATCACAATTCCTACCTTTGTTTTGGTTTGCCCCCACGGTATCATGCGGACATCCAACTACGAGCAGGATCTGATCTCAACACTATATATTATTATTATTTATATATTTATATATATATTTTCTCTTTTTTTTAATTGAAATGAAATTCTATTAAGGCTGAAAATAACACCCCCCAAATTTAAAATGCAGCAATGTCCTCATTGCTGAAAACGAAATAATCATGCGATGGATGATGCAGTATTTTATGAAGTGGAAATATGGATGATATGCATTGGTGGAATTACGTTGTGCACTCAAGTTTCCCCAACAGAATTCAAGTGTAAATTCCCCTGAGTTTCCTGGTAAGTCCAGGGTTGAACACAGGGACTTGTGAAAATAGATTGTGTTGGCAATTTTGATGAAAACTTTGCTGTAACCGGATAAATAAATGAGATGTTTGGTTTGTTGTTTGCGTTGATGAAAAAGAAATAAATAAATGCGGTGGATTTAAGAAACGAAAATTACGTTGATAGATGCAATGAGTATGCGATGAACGGGTTGAGAAGATCTTTAGCTAGCATTACTCGGGAATGCGTCAAACTATGCGATCATGTTACTACCATGCACAACAAGTCATTTTCCAATGTAAATGCGATGCGCCTAAATCTAGGATGTATGTGTTGAATGCAAATTGTCCATAGAGGTTATTCCTAAGTCTCTACTATTGTCCTATGCGATGATACAAAATGCATGAAAGCAAGGGGACCGCATAATCGTATCCTATCTCTAGGATGCATATGATGCGTTGATAATAAATAGTGCTCATTCTTAAGCGCCTATCTCTTGTATTATGCGTTCTAATCTGACTCTCCCGAGCCTAGATTCTTACCTGACCTTTCCAAGTCTAGATCCTGTCCTTAGACTACCCTCCCGAGTATCCCTAATGGATGAATGAAACATACATAAACAAGATAATCGCAAAGAATGAAGATTCCCTAGTTGTGCTAGCTAAATGCTTCTCAACCTATTCAACTAATTTAGCTACTCATGCATGAATCACAGAGAGTGAACAGATATAGAGAAATAAATTCCATTCTTATAAATAAGTTGAGTACAAAATGCCAATGGAAGTTTAAGGTAAAGAGCCTGGTAGAAATTCCTTCCTGGCCGAGGCTTTTTACACTAGAATCTCTATTCTGATCTAAAGATATTCCCGCTTCCGCAGGCGTCAGCCCTCTCTCTGTCTTTGAAGCTTCCAACGCTCTCCCAAGTTTACTAGAACGATCTACCGACACAACTTTCTCCCTCGCGTCCGACTTAAATGAAAGAAAACTAAAAACAAAGACGTGCGAACTGGAACAAAAAATTGTAAAAGTGGTGAACCCCTTTTTTGAAGAATGCACTTGGTATTTATAGAGCATCCATGGTGAAAGACGGCTTTTCTCTCCCGGTTGTACAGATGGGACAACTTTAATTCCTGATTGACGCGCTGAATAATTGTTACCGATAAAGCTAAATGTACTTTGTGATAGTTATCGGCTGTCAACTTAATTTGGATTCAACCATCATCAGCTTTCTGTCCCATCGCTCTTAATTGGCCTTTCACCCAGATGTGCCCACCATGTTGCGCCGACCAAGTTGTGGTGATCCTTATCGGGCGAATGTTTGCGAGCACGATCAATGTAAAGTCTTGCGGTGAAGTTGCGCTCGACCACTGAATTCCTATGATCACAATCTTTGCATTACGTTAACGCATATTCTGCACAAAAATACAAAAATCAATAGTTCTAATGCGTTGAATGCATGCGACCGCAATATTATAGAATTTATGCTTAATGGATGCAATTTAACATATTTCATCAACGCAATCCAACATTGTTTAAGAACTTAATACTATGATAATGTGCATTTCTGCCCGTTATCAATGGACTCATAAAATTTTGTAAAAATAGCTTTAAAGTAAAGTTGGTAGACCAACTAAATTTTAGAAATATTTTGTGAATTGAATGTCCTGAAATTAATCTGACGCTAGTTCATGCGGTAAGAAAAAAAAGCATATATTTGATCATTAAAGTCGTAATGGGCAAAGGATGAATGCGGCGACCAAATAAAGCAATAAAAAATTCAGTGTTGAGCCCAACGAGAGAGAATGAGATAGTAGAATTAGCAATATTAAATTAAAACTGAGAAGTACAAAAATTGAAATAAGATGAGGCAAGGAGGGACACAACCCCCAAATTTCATTTTCACCCACATCATTTTGATCGCAATAAACGAGTGCGATAGAGTAATGCGATGGGCTTAAAACACGGTTTAGCTTTTGAAAGATAGTATGAAGAAAAGAGTTGACAGTCATAAAAAGTAGTAAATATGCAGAAAATAAAACAAATTCTTGAAAGAAAAACAAAAAAGGATATACTTCGTCCCTGATGAATGTATGCCGTTTGTCATCGCAAGGACTGAGTTTTTCTTATTTATTCTGACTTTCCCAAGTCAATGGAGGTTTTCTCGCGTTGGAAATCCCTTCCATAATACAGCTTTACCCTTTGTCTATTTACTTTAAATGCGTTGGTCCCATCTTCGTTGGTCAATTCCACCATTCTATACAGGAATACTTTCTTGATTATGAAAGGCCCGGACCAATACGACTTGAGTTTTCCAGGAAAGAGATGCAGCCTAGAATTGAACAACAATACCCTTTGTCCTGTCTTGAGGTTTTTCTCGCAAAGAAGCTTATCATGCCATCGCTTGGTGTGTTCTTTGTAGATTTTGGAATTTTCATAGGCTTGTAATTTTAAGTTTTCTCTCTTCTCCTGCAACCTTAAGATTAAAGTTAAGTTTATTAACTGCCCACATCGCCTTATATTCTAGTTCCAACAGTAGATGACAGGCCTTTCCAAACACCAACGCATATGATGACATGCCTATGGGTGTATTATAAGCATTCTGATATGCCCACAAGGCATCATCTAATTTCATGGCCCAATCCTTCTACGATGGGCTCACCCCTTCTCTAAGATTGTCTTTATTTCTCTGTTAGAAACCTCTACTTGTCCGTTTGTTTGGGGGTGATACGCAGTGGCGATCTTATGGTGGACATTATATTTGATCAACAGTTTACTAACAATGCGATTCACAAAGTGGGTCCCTTCATCACTTATTCGTCACGTGGGGTGCCATAACGAGTAAAGTTGTTTTTCTGCAAGAACTTAGAGACTGTTGCCACATTGTTTGCAACGTATGAAACAACTTCAATGGAAACATAGTCAACAATCAATAGAATGTATTTATGACCATTTGACGATGGAAATGGCCTCATGTAATCTATTCCCCAGACGTCGAATAGCTCCACCTCCAAAATGATGTTCATTAGCATCACATTTTTTTTCCTAAAATGATTCCAGTGCATTGGCACTTATCATATTTCATGGAGTATTCTCATGCATCTTTAAACAGAGTGGGTCAGTAATATCCACATTGCAAAACTTTCGCTGTCGTGCGCTATTCGCCGAAATGCCCTCCATAGGGTGATTCATGACATTGAAATAATATGCGATGGAAAGCAGTTTCTGGAATACAGAGTCTCAATATCTAGTCGGTTTCCTTTTCTAGAGATTTGGATCATCCCAGTAGTTAAATTTGCATTCATATATGAGCCTTTTCTTATGGCCGGAATTCTTTATGAGAAAGGGCAGGCAACCTGTCCTTAACGGGATGGTATTGACTTTCATACAGGTGCTGCATGGCTGTCGTCAGCTCGTGTCGTGATGTTCCTTTTCACTCCTAAATGAAAGCTAAAATAAACGACAATAACATAACTTCTAGCGCAAAAGAGTCGCCGCTGCGATGCCTATGCTATTTTCTTTCCTATAGAGCTTAGGCCCACGCACAAACTCCTATCGAAAAGCTAGTAAGTAGCCTTTTTGTTTCTATAGCTTCAAAGCCAAAGAGGAAGTTTCTTCTGATTGGTAGGTTTCCGTTGTAGCAGTAAAGATGTGTAGTTTTCAGGGAATTGTTTGCAGACCAAGAAGTTGACAATATCCGCATATCAGGGTAGTTCTTCAATCTTAAGCAACTGCTCATCAGGAAATGAGGTGTTCACTTCCGACGGGATGCGATCCACTTCTGGATTTTCTAATTGTGATAAATGGTCAGCGACCTTGTTCTTTGTTCCCTTTTGGTCTATTATTTCCATATCAAATTCTTGGAGTAAGAGAACCCATTGGGTTAGTCTAGGCTTCGCATCTTTTTTTGTCATTAAATATCTTATTGCAGAGTGGTCTGTGTAGACAATCACTTTTGACCCTAACAAATAAGGTTTGAATTTTTCAATTGCAAAAATCACCGCTAAAACTTCCTTTTCGGTGGTGGTGTGATTCGCTTGCATTGAGTTCAACGTTCTGCTAGCATATGCGATAAGGTGTAACATTGTCTTTACTTTTTGTGCCAAGACTGCCCCCATCGCATATCCGCTGGCATCGCACATTAGTTCGAATGACTTTGCCCAATCAGGTGCGATCAGAATTGACGTTGTAGTCAAAGCATCTTTTAGTGTTTTGAATGCAGTGAGGCAGTGTGAATCGAAATCAAAAGGTCTATCAGCTTCCAACAACGCATTCAAAGGTTGAGTGATTTTGGAAAAGTCCTTCACAAACCTTCTGTAAATCCCCGTGTGTCCTAGGAAACTTCTCAAAGCTTTCATATTCACTGGAGGTGGAAGTTTTTCTATAGCTTCAATCTTCTCTTTGTCCACCTCTAACCCATTCCTTGAAACCTTGTGCCCTAGTAAAATTCCTTCCTTGACCATAAAATGGCACTTTTCCCAGTTTAACACCAGATTAGTTTCCTCACATATTTTCAGTATTCTCTCCAGGTTTTGCAAACAAATTTCATATGTTTGTCCATAGACTGAGAAGCCATCCATAAAGATTTCAACCGAGTCTTCAAGGTACTCGAAGAAGATCGCCTTCATACACCTTTGAAACGTATTGGGTGCATTTCATAATCCAAAAGGCATGCGACGAAAGGCGAATATTCCATATGCACATGTGAACATAGTCTTTTCTTGATCCTCTGGTGCGATCATAATTTGGTTATAGCTTGCGTACCCATCAAGGAAGCAAAAATAATCATTCCCCACTAATTTGTCGAGCATTTGATCAATGAAAGGTAGGGGAAATGATCTTTCTTTGTCGCCCGTTGAGTTTTCTGTAGTTTATAAAAATCTGCCAACCCGTGACGGTCCTGATGAGGATCAATTCATTGTTTGCGCTAGGAACCACGATCATCCCACCCTTTTTGGGAACACATTGCACGGGGCTGACCCACATGTTATCTGTGATAGGGTAGATAATGCCGACATCTAACCATTTGATGATTTCCTTTTTGACAACCTCTTTCATCGCAGGGTTCAGTCTACGTTGAGGTTCTATTGAGCCCTTCTGATTTTCTTCAAGTTGGATTCGATGCATGCAATACATTGGGCTAATACCCCTAATGTCTACGACCGTCCATCCGATCGCTATAATATGTTTTTTTGAAACACTGATCAGCGCGGTTTCTTTTTCTTCAGGTAACACAGAGGATATGATGACTGGTAAGGTTCCATTCTGGTCGAGAAATACATACTTCAAGTGGGTTGGTAGAGTTTTAGTTCTAGTGTAGGTGGTTGCTCCAAAGAGGGCTTCTGTGCTTTTCTTTCTTCATCCAAATTTAGCATTTCATCATTCTTCAACATCTCTGTTATCACATGGAAAGTCTCAATGGATGTTGTCGCATCCTCTCTTTCTTCATTCTTTTCTTCGGACTCCTAATTTTCAACATAAGCTTGTTCATCATCGGAATCTGATAAGCCTTCCTCATCTGGGAACTTCATTACCCTGATAATATTGAACCTAAGCATCTTTCTATTGACTTTCATTGTGATTTCTCCCTTGTGCACATCTATTTGAGCACGACCAGTAGACAAGAATGGTCATCCCAATATGAATGGAACATATTTATCCGCCTCATATTCTAAGATAATGAAATCTGCATGTACAATGAATTTGTCTATTGTTACCAAGACATCCTTTAATTTCCCTTCAGGGTGCACCAAGGATCTATCGACGAGTTGAAGAGTTATCGTTATGGGTGTTATCTTTCCCACATTTAATCTTTTGAAAATTAAAAGGGGCATTAAGTTTATGCTTGCCTCAAGATCGCATAATGCTTGACCAATGTAGATTCCTCCTATTGAGCAGGGTATTGTGAAACCGCCTGGGTCACGTATCTTTGGTGGAATTATAGTGTTGTATTTTTGTGTCAATGCCACCGTGGTGAATCTTTCCGTGCTTCTCTTCTTCGAGACAATGTCCTTCAAAAATTTCGCATACACCGACATATGCTCTATGGATTCTATGAATGGAATATTGATGTGCAATTGTTTCAATATTTCCAAGAAGCGCTGATACTGGCCTTCATCATTATGTTTCTTTTTCAGACTTTGAGGAAATGGAGGTAGCTGTACTTCCAATGTTTCCTGGTCTGAAGGCTTAAAGGTTGTCACATCTTCTGGTTCCCTAGTCTCGAACTCCTTTGATTCAGTTTGTGATAGAGGCTTTTTTTATTCAATCGCAGGTTACTTCTTTGACTTGGTCTTGCGAGGCTCTTTTCTGACTTCTATCGCCGCTTTTCCACTCCTTAGGGTGACTGCTTGGCAATGTTTTTTCCTGACTTGCCCATTTCGAGCTCCTGAATTATTTATTGCGATGCCTTGCAACAAGCTTTTCATCACATTCATCTGATTTTGTAATGATGTGAGGACACTATTACTCGAATTACCTTCTCTGGGCTTCGTCCTTTGATCGCTTTCTTGCCAATTTTCATGGTTTTTTTAGATTTGATCAAGAATATTCTTTGCTTCATCATATGTTTTGTCCAAAAGACCTCCTGCTGCTGCTGCATTGGCAGCTGTCTGCGATGCAGAGTTGAGTCCATGATAGAAAACCTCCACTTGGAGGCAATCCGTTAATCCATTGTGTGGGTAGTCGCATACTAGTCTCTTGAATCTCGCCCATGCGTCACTGAGCGATTCATCTTCTTCTTGTTCAAAATTGGTGATCAATTTCCTCCTTTTGGCATTTTCTGTGGGAGGAAAATACTTCTTCATAAATTTCTCCACAACTTGTTCCCATGACATTATCTCTCTTGGTTTGAGAGAGTATGCCCATTTTTTTCGCTTTATCACATAGTGAAAATGGAAACAACGTGAGCTGAATCACTTCTGCGGAAATATTAGGGAACACAAAAGTGTTGCAGATTTCAATAAAGCTTCGTAGATGGGCGTGCAGATCTTCACCACGCCATCCTCCGAACTGTCCTACTGTTCGTATCATTTATAACACTACTGGCTTCATCTCGAACCTTGATCCATCAAATGCTGGTCTCATGATTCCTGGGGAGAAATCATAAAAATTTGGTGACGCATAATCCCGGATGGGTCTATTGCGATCATTTGCCAGTAGGATGGGATTTGCCATCATGTTGTTTTCGTTCGCTACTCGTTCTTCAGGTTGTTCAGCCATTCTACAAATTCTTTCTTGCTGTTTACGTTTGTTTCTCTGCCTTTTGCGAAAAGTTTTTTCAATCTCTAGGTCGTACTTGAGCTCAGGAGTATTTCCTTCACTCATACGATGCTTGCTTCTTCCTTCACAGGTGGAATGAAAATACTCCAAAGGTCGAAAGCTGTAAATATCAAAGAGGTTTGATGTTAGCAATCTATACTGTAATCCCCAGCAATGGCACCAAAAACTTCATGCGATGAAAGTATGTGTGGATGCGTTGATCATGCAAGTCTTTCTAACAAAGCCCAAGTATAAGCCTTTTTAGGGTCCTGGTAAGTTCAGGGTCGAACATAAGGATTACTAAATAGATATATGACAGACTCTCTGATCCTATTGCGATGGTGATTAAGAAGTAGATGGTGATTTAACTTTGATTTTCTTATGTGATGGAATTAAATGCACAAGGATGAAAGGGTGGTGTTGTAACAAATATGCGATAAAGGGGTTGAGAAGAGGTTTTGCTAGCATTTCTTAAGATATTGTACAAGTCATGTAATCATGCTATACACAAATATTAAGCCCTACATTTCTGAATGTATAATGACACATTTCCTATATCTAGGATGCATGCGATGTGTGTGGAATGCAGAAGATAGAACTTATTTCTAAGTCTCCACTCTTGCTTATGTGATCTAATCCGACTCTCTCAAGCCTAGATTTTGTCTTTAGACGACTCTCTCAAGTACTCCAAATGATGAATGAAGCATACATAAGACAAGATGATTGCATAAAGTGCATAGCTTAAGTTATGCTAGCTAAATTCTTCTCAACCCATTCATAAATTTAGCTACTCATGTATGGTGTGAAGAGACTGAACATAAATTGAAATGAAGTTTCCATTCTTGCAAATAAAGTGTTTAAGTACAAAACAATAAATGGTGTAAGTATTAAGGCAGGTAAGTGATAACGAGCAGAAATGTACGTTATTACAGCGCAAAGTCATAAAACAATATAGGATTGCGATGATAAAAATATACAATATTGCATCCAAAAGCATTAAGTTCACAACATTATGATCACATGCGTCCATCGCATTAAAACAGTTAACTTATGTATTTTTGTGCAGGAAAATGCATTGACGCAAGGCGAAAATGCGATCTGAAGAAATTAACGTCTGAACGCATAAGAGATTGCGACCGCAAAGCTATACGATCGTTTGCGCTTGCGAAATCAAGATTGCAACCGCAAGGCTATGCGATCGTTTGCATTCAAAAATCTGCTCAAGAAGGTGGCCGTATCGAGACGGTGCATCAAGGTGGATACATCTGGGTGAAAGCTTAATAAATCATGATGTGACAGAAAGCTGATGACGGTCGATTCCGAATTAAGTATGCAAGCCGTTAACAACCTACTATAACAAGTACACTCAACTTTTTGGTGAAAAATATTTGGTGCATCAGACAAAGAATTAATGCCATCCCATCAGTGCAATCATAAGAAAGAAGAAGTCTTTCACCCCGAAGTCTATAAATACCGAAGGCCACTTTCAGTGAAAGAGCGAAGCCAGTTTGAGAGTTCAACCAATTAGTTAATTAGTCTTGCTCTTAGTTCTTATTTTATACTTAGAAGGCAGAAGCGAGAGAAGGGAAAAGATGTTGGGAGATCGTCCTGGTCAGCTCGAGAGAGAACCCAAGGGGCATGGAGAAACAGAAAGGGGGCCGACTCTTGCGAGAGCAAGAATATCTTTTGAGCAGAGTAGAGAAGAACAATGTAAAAGATTTGGGAAGCAAGAAATTTCTACCAGGCTCTTTATTCTTACTTCGCATTATCATTTTGTACTTCGATTTTATATATAGAGAATGGAACTTGCACTTCTACATTTGTTCACTCTCTATAAAATACGCATGAGTAGCTAAATTTGTCGAATGGGTTGAGAAGCACTTAGCTAACATGACTTAGGATCCTCATCGCATGCGATCATCTTGTCTTATGTTGTGCCCATCATCCTTTAGAGCTACTCGAGAGAAAGTCTAAAGAAAGAACCTAAGACTTGAGAGAGCTAGGTTAGAATCTAGATTCGAGAGAGCAAGATTAGATCTGCATAAGCAAGAGATAAAGACTTAGAGATAAGCTCTGTTTTCCAACATGCATCGCAAGTAGCCTAGAAATAGGTCATGATAGTATGCGGTCGCCTTGTGTATGTTTGTGTCATTCGTCATTGCATAGACAAGAATAAAGACTTAAATATAGGTCCTATAGACACCATCTCATACATTGCTTGCATTCTAAAACTAGAAGCCATAGCATTTACATTGAGAGATGACTTGTTATCGTTTGTGTGTAGCATGATCGCATAACATGAACGTATTCCTAGAAAGTGTTAGCTGAATCCTTTCTCAACCCGTTTCTCACATACTCATCGCATCTTCCGTATTATTAACTCTTCTCTCAAATCCGTCGCATAGCTTTTATATTTCAAACAACCAACCAACCAACGCATTATTTTATTTGTCACCGGAAAGTAATCTATAAATTACCACCGCATATTATTTTCCTTCATCCCTGAGTTCAACCCTGGGCTTATCAGGAAACTCAGTAGGATTTATACTTGGGTCCTGTTGAGAAAACTTGTTTGCACAACACATTTTCCATCACCGCAACCCCTACCATTATTTCATCGCATAAAATAAGGCATCAGTAAGCAATGTCTTGCTTCCTCTGGCATTTACACCACTCTTATCATTTCAATTCTTTCCCAAGTTGTAAACTTTACTCTCGCAAGGGTTTGGTATCTCTCCTCCGTGCTATTTCCGGCAGTCTCTTGACTTCTTTGAAAATTAATTTCTTCTCAAGAATTCCCTTTCCTCCACTTAGTCTGCTTCGCTTTCTGGTTTGGTAGCATTAGGTATTTATAGACTTCCAGACAAAATAGTTCCTCTCATTATGATTGCGTGGATGGGCAACATTAATTTTCATACCCTATTGCGTCGTCTGATAGTCACCGGAAGTTCAATGTATTTGCAATGGTATGGTCTTCAACGACCGTCAACATAATTTCTTATTTGACCATTATCGGCTTTACGAACCATCATGTTTTATTGCATTAGACCACCACCTTTATGTAAGGTCATCACGCAATCATCTTTGAGGTACCCTTGGATCGCAAATTTAAAATATGCTATCGCGTTGTTCCTGCATAGAATAACTTAATTTAACTGCTTTTATGCGATGAGCGTTACCGATTGCAACTTTTCTTTTAGTTTGGCGCATTCAATCGTAATATTGCCTATTTACCATGCTTTTTCCCATTGTTTTAATAATTTGAGCTTTAATATTGTATTTTTACCAGTTATCAGGACCTTATGGACCTGTAGCTTGAAGCTCCAACGGTACGTGAATAACTAACTAAACTCTTTAATCACATTATCCACCATCCACTAACTGTCGGGCACTCCACTAAAGACTGATAGTTGTATTCTTCGCACTACAGATATATTTCTGTGTCCATTGGATATAACCAATCAACAATACGATGACCCTTCACAAATCGCTCGTAAGTACAGTTGCGCCAAATTACCGTTTTGCCCTTGTAGTTACATTTAACTTCTTAAGTACCCTTAATCCCTCAAATGAACAATAGATCATAGTCCCACTATGACTAAACCCCTCTATGGCTAAGAGAGGGTGTGGTGCCACATTGTTCAAGATCCGGAATCAGCCTTTAAGGGAGCAATTTATCTAATTACACTTGCTTCGGGGAAGGAGTGAATTCCATCTTGTGTACCTGAGTTCCCAGCTCCCCAATCAGACGAATCCCCAAAATGGTAGACTTGTTGAGTCGGCGATTTGGCTACTCTCACTCATGCAAATCAAAGGACCGCCCTTATAGGTAGGAGTTCACAACTCATTCAGGATTAAGGTCATGTTACCTACGGTCATCCTAGTGAAATGAAAGTCTCAATTATGAACGGTGATATATAACGAGACTCAACATTTCGTGGTCCGGTCTTATACAAACTCCTTTGTATAGAATATCCCCACTCGCATGTCTAATACATGAATGATCATGATCAGATCATTTGTAGCACTTTACAAAATTTGTAACACTTACAAAGCGGGCCATACTCGTAGTGTCACCAGGATAAGGTATCCAACCTTATCCATATACTACATACCATTTAGGTTATCACTTAAAACACGATCCACTTATATGTCTCCACATACATGTTTAAGTTAAATTGATAATCATGGATCTTAGTTTATTGGTTTGTGGTTAATGCAACTAAAATATCAAATATTTCATAGACAATGTGAATAAAATCTCATATATTATAAATCACAGAATGTTTGTTCATACAAGTGTTTACAAACTATAGAACCCTACAAGATTTAGGGCATCAACCCCAACACTAAGGAGTTGCCAAAAGCCGTGAGTGACTAAGTGTTTATGATGTTTTAGAAATTCATGTTTCAAATGAAAGTTTTATCTCAGGGTAAGTTAATTTACAAAGAATTTCCAAGCAAATGTATAAGTCCAACGCATGCTAGTTTAAAAGTCATGAAGTATGATGTTTTCAAACGCATACTAGCTCTTCAAAATAAAGCTTTATAACATGTTTAAGTTAGAAACTATTTCAAGAATATGAGGTATGCGTTAGTAGTTATATTTTGAGCTTGTATGTTGAACTTAGCACAAGTTATTATGATTATGCTTATATGATTTTGTGTAAGAGGTTTTATTACATTAAGCTCGATACTAAAGGACTTGGAGAAGGTATCTAAGTAGTAGTACCTAAGGTATGACAATACTTAGTTATAACCACGTACATGTAGGTAGATTGACGTCGATGGATTGAGAAAAAGGGTTCTCTCTCGACGAAGGCTATATGTTGAGGGTTTGAGCAAAAGGGTTAACACTTAACTAGGAACTAGTTATAAGTTTATGATTAGTCATGTTGACATAAAAGTTTTTATGTTTAATTGCTTGGAAAGATTTTCTGTTTCAGTATACTGTTTTTAGTACAGTTAGAAGCATGAGAACTGTTTTATTAAGTCACTCACTGGGCTTGTATCTCACCTTGTTTTATATATTTCTTTTCCCCAAGTAGTGGTCAACTCCCCAGAAGATAACTGTCTATCGCTCCGCCACTCAAGAACAAAGACTTTAGTTTTCTGAACCATTTAGGTTTTGTCTATAATTACTTGTACACATTTTTTGGTGCATATAGGGACTAGTTTGTGAGTTGGGGTCCTTAAGGTTATGTTAAAGTTCACTTTTTTTATGTTATCTGTATGTGAAACCTTAATGGATGTGACTGTTGGTCAATGAGTATTTTATGCATATTTGTTGTTACTAGGGTTTCTAGACAAGTTAGCAGGTTAGTATGCAGTAAGTGCCAACAAAAGAGTTGGTAACTGCTGCAGTCATATCTACTTTCAAGTTTATAAATGATAGTCTGGGAGGGGTGGTGACAACATAACCCTTATATTATGATGCATGATAGATGTATGAGCATGCTAATAAAATCATGCAATTATAAATAATATAACACTTATATTAAATATGATGCATGAACATGTTTATCCTATGGTGGGATTTTGAATATATATGGCATATATTATGTAATATAAATTCAAATATTAATTTATACATACATCAAATACATAATAAATTAAATAGAAAATATTGGACCAAATTTTGGCACTCTAAAATTAATTAAATTAATATAACTAACTTATATTAATTAATTAATAAAAAAAATTAGGGCAAAAGCACTAAGTTTGTGCGCCTCCACCTTTCGGAGTGCGGTGCCGCGTTGCGCAAGCACCGCAACATTGTGTTCCATCCGTTGGAGCGCTGATCATAGCACCGGAGCACTTAGGTCGGCGCTTCAACCAGAAGCTCAAAAGAACTGCATCGTTTATACTCCATTTTCCCTCTTTTTTCCACCAATCTCTTCAGCAACTCTTGCTCCTCGATCGACATGGACTTACAGACTCGATAGCAAAATTTAAACGCCCAACAAACAACAGGCCCTCACATTTTAATTGCAATAAAATGTAAATCTATGTGCCAAAAATTTGTAAACATCCATTTTTGCAAAGCCAACATTTAAAAAACAGAATGCAAACCTACCTTCTATTCTGATTTTGTTTCTAAAATCCAAAAATCAAAATTTCACAAATTAGGCTTTGATGCCAATGGAAAGGAATCGAATCCCACGGAATCGTGTGATTGCGGTGCAATTTCAAAGTCGATTTTATAGCAAACAAAAATAGTAAACAATTTACATAAAAAGAAAGGATGAACATCAACTTTAAGCATGCTACTAAAAGAGGAAGAAAGGGGAAAAAGGATCTCAGCTTTGTCGAATCCTTATCTTCACGATTTCCTCTCACTTTTCTCACGGAAGCCTCTTCAACGAATAAGAATACCACCGCAAGAGTTACCTTGTTATTCTCTTGAATTCCAAAGGGTAGAGGTGTGGGCTCTAACTCCTTGGAGGAGGAAGAGGTAGAGAGAGTTTTTCCTTAAGAAAGTAGAGAGAGTTTTGTAGTGGGGGCTAGGGTTTTTTCATGAAATGAAAACCCCTTTCCTTAAATAGGATATAAATATGTACTTACATGGAGAAGGGTTAACCCCTTCTCCAAGTTTTTCTTTTCCAACTTTAAAGCTTATTACTTAAATAATCATTATTTAATTAATTGGCATAAAAATTAAATAATCATATATTAAATCTAATTTAATATATGGTTAATTAATTAACATATAAATATCATATATTTATATGCATATACCCTTCTATCATTATAATTCTATACGAATCTAATTCACATGAATTTAATATTCGAATCTCATTCAAATATTTTTCTCTTACATAATTTGGATTGTAGATCACATCTATAATTAAGCTCATTATATATTAATCATATTAATATAGAATTCATTCAAGTGATTTGAATAATTCAAATCATTCCTCATTATTATCCTTTAGCAAGCTAACAAAGGGACCTTATAGACCTACAGAGTAGAAGCTTCAATAATATGAGATTAATTAATTAAACTCTTTAATTAAATAAATCAATATTCATTAACTATTGGTCACTTCACTAAAGACCGATAGATGCATTCTTTGCACTGTAGATATATTTCTATGTCCATGTATATAATCAATCAACATTGAGTCGATCCTTCAAAAATCGCTCATAACTACAGTTGGGTCAAATTATCGTTTTACCCCTATAGTTACATCTAACTCCTTAACTACCATTAATTCCTCTATGAAAAAAAAATTTAGTCAAACTATAAACTAACACCTCTCGAACCAGTGAGAGATTGAAGCCTCATTGTTTAAGACCCAGAATTAGCTATTAAGGAAGAAATTTATCTACTTTCTCTAAGGTCAGGAAGGAGTGAATTCCATCTTGTATAGTTGTGTTCCCAGCTCCCTATTGAGTCAACAAATCCCTAAAATGGTAGGCTTATTGAGTCGGCTAACATAGCCACTCTCACCCATACAGTTCAAAGGATTGCCCTCATAAACTGGAATTCACAACTCACTCAGGATTAAGGTCAAGTCACCTATGGTCATCCTAGTGAAATATTAGTCTCTTCTAGTAACGATGTTATATAGAGAGACTATTCATTTTCTGGTCCAGTCTTATACGAACTCTTTGTATAGAATGCCCTTGCTCACATGTCTCCACATGAATGATCAGATCATATCATTTATAGTATTTTCCAACAATTGTAACAACTACAAAGCGGACTATCACACCCCCTCCCAAGCTTATCTCTTTCGCTTGAAAGGTGGCATGAGGACGACATATATCACCCTTTTATGATACCTACTGCCCCCTAAACTTATCATTGTTTACCAATCAAGAGCTAAAATCATTACATAATGGTTCCTGGCCCAACTAATCAATACTCTACTTAATACATCTTAAAATAATGTTTTTTTTATAAGTTCTATTCTATTCAAGAAAACCTACTCTTAGCACATCGTACGCAACATTTAATCTCCAATATGTGGCAAATCTTAACCTTGTGTAGCGTTGTAGGACTTATGTCTGGAACTCCTCACATTGCTACCTGGGGGGAGAAAACATTTTGAGAACATAAGCCGAGAAGCCTAGTGAATGACATTATATAACAAACTTATATTTCAAACATTTTTTAAATAACAAAACTTACACGATAAATCTGCACGTATTTTACTATACGTATGATAATCATACATCAAACCTGTACCCAAACTTTCTTGGGGTAGACCATCTCAATACTCCTAGGTAATGAGGTGGAACCATACTCACACCTTCATTCACTGAGGTGGAACTAACTCTACAAACTTAGTCTTTGCTAATACGGAACCAACTCGACGCATAGCACTTGTTATACATGCACGGAAAGCTCTCGTCTTGGTACTAGGTATAATGGTTTTGAAACTTACTTTAAAAAATCATAACTTTTAACTTAATAGGTGAATATTTGAACTAGAGTTTTCATCAACTCAAGCATAAAAACATGTTTTCTAAAACTTTGCTAAAACAAGATTTATTTGAAAGTAGTCATTTACACTTAACCGACAACAATTTTTCCTTTTAATTCTCTCGTGCCCTTCTTTGAATCCTGAGGCTTTACGGATTCATAAACAACTTAGAATCTTGAGTTTAGGGCTAAAATAACTTTTGAACACTTCACTATCTAAGCCCAAGAAAGAAAAAAGAACAAAACATTTAGACATTTAAACAAGAATCTAGTCATGAATGGCACTTGCCCGTAGTTGGATGCCCGCATGACATCTGTGGGGGCAAGCCAAAACAAAGGCAAGTGACCTGAATCGACAAATGGGTAGTCCTAAGAACAATAACTTGTGCTTAAGAGAACTTTTATAAGAAGCAAACCCTCCAACACATTACTAGATTTGAAAAATGTAAATGTTTTAGGAAGCAAAAAGAATTTTTTAATAAAAGATCTTGCTGCATAAGAAATCGGATATATATTTCTTTAGGAAAGGGAACAAACTTGTATTCTCAAACGTTAATCTCAAACATTTGGTAGGTTAAAGAACATGATGAGAGGTGGAGCCAGTGCGTTAAGATCATGAAAGTATGTTAACGAATTATTTTGGGAATGCTTGAGGACAAGCATTGTTCAAAATTTATGGGTGTGATACTTTGTGCAAATACAAGTTATTGTTCTATCAAAGTTGGAATAATTAGGATCTTTAGTGATGTAAGCGCACTCATTATAGAGAAAAACACATGAAATTCTATACATGTATTAAGCTCATAGAAAAGTATCTTTTTACGTAAAAAGCTGCTTCACTAACGCATTGTAACGCATGAATAAAAGAAATTTACTAAGTGTTGCAAACAAGGCCAACACAGGGGTATGCGTCTAAGACTGTTCGACACATGAAAGATATAGTTGGCTCGTGCATTTTATGTCAAATCACCACTTGCTGGCATGGACTTCTGACTAGCAGCGTCTAAATAGATCAAAAGTGGTAGGTGATTGTTCTAGGGTATGGAAATTAATGTAGTCAAATTACTAAGTTGTTGAGATTTGCCTATAAAAGGATCAACCATCTGTAGAGTCAAGAGTTACCATTTTTTTACACATAAAACAGTTAGAATTTTCTGTAGTTAAAAGCTCTGCCATTGCAAGCAAGAAGTAGAAAGGAAGATCAACATTCCACTGTTATCAAAAGGTGCTAGCCGGAGAGAAGCTCGAGAGAGATATCTTCCTCAACTCCTCCACTAAGTTGGTCATAGCAAATACAAAAAATAAGATAAAGAGGATAAGAGATTGAACTTTGTGGCTTGATTTCTTACTTTTCACCTTTCATTCTCATTCTCCACTTACTTTCATTATGAGATTGTTTATATTAACACTTGATATCTTTAATTATGTCTCATCTTCAACCATTCATCACTTCTCCATCTGTTTATTTCCAAAATTGTATGTGTTTATGATTTTTTTAACTTAATAAGAGCATGAAATCTGTTGCTTAAGTATTCCTAATCAGTTGACTAAAGTGGTAAAGTAGTTAAGTCACTCGAGAGAGCAGTTTAACTATTGAACGCATTAATTTAGGGCGTGAAGTGATTTTAGAGATAGAATTGCTCGTCTTTTATATGTTCTTTGTAACCAAAGCATGCACCCTAGAGATAAAATTACATGGGGCAGTCCTATCGAGAGATGTTGAATCTATCATGAACTAAAGAACATAATTTCCAACGCATAACACAACATTTAGATTGTAAACAAGCATCTACACCATATTCATTTCATCCCCATTGTGCTCTAGGCTTGTTATTTCAGCTCGAAACATCCATCAAACCATCCACAAACACACTTAACACTTAAATGCATTGTAAAACGTTTAAAACCCACCAAGACTGTAAAAGAAGTTCAATACAACAATGGAATTTGGAATATCAGAACAACCTGGCTCCGATACCAATTGAAGGAACTCTATAACAGAGAACCAATGAATGGAAGCAGATTATTTCAAACTCCATTGAGAAAGAATACATGCATTTAGAGTCAAACAGAAGAGATTATGCATAAAGTATAAATTACAAACACGCTTCCTTAAATAATGAACAAGAGATCAAGTATAATATCTTTGAAGAGCTTCTTCTTCACTATTTTCCTCGATCAATCAGCAATACGTCCAAACAGCAACTCGAACACAACGATCAGAACAACCAACAAACAATAACTAGAGAATCCTCGATCACTATCGAGTGCAACTCGGTCCTTGACCCTCGAACAGAACAAGACATTACCACAAAGGCTACATTGGTATTCTCGGTGTAAGAATCTAGGAGTTGTGGGCTCTGTATGACTTTGGATAGAGAAATTGAGGAGGTAAACGATCGAGTATACAACAGAAGAAGGAAGTCTATCGTATAGACTTGATACTCTATCGTGTAGTAAGAAGAAGCCTATCGTATAGACTTGCTACTTGATCATTTAGCAACGAGTAACTATCGTACAGAATACTCGATACTTGATCATTTAACTCTCTAATACTATCGTTTAGTGAAAACACTTTTTACTCAATAGTTTTCCTTTGTGAGACGATCTGAATGAATTATCTTAAAGATTTTGAAAACTTTTTTCCTTTTATCTCACAGTTACCATAAACCGCCAATAACCTCCAATTCAAGTCGGTTATTGAGAAAAAGAATAATTAATTATCACATAATTAATATATTATAAATAAATATAATAACCAACTTATCATATTATATTTATAATCTATAGTTTTAATATTTCATCATATGAAACATATAAACCATAGTACTTTTTTGTATTTTATGGTATTTAATATAAATCACATTTACATTAATTCCTCCAATCAAATAATTTATCAAATAAATTATATCAATTATAGTACATATAATTGTATCAATTTAATTATATCATATATAATCAAATTTCCTCTTGTTAATTTAAACACTTCAAACTAACCCAAAATCCGATTCTCAACTTAAACCCATTGAGCTACCAAGGGGACCTTATGGACCTATAGCTTGAAGCTCCAACGGTACGTGAATAACTAACTAAACTCTTTAATCACGATATCCACCATCTGTTAACTGTTGGTCACTCTACTAAAGACCGACAATTGTACTTTTCGCACTATAGATATATTTCTGTGTCCATATAACCAATCAATAGTGCGATAACCCTTCACAAATTGCTCGTAAGTATAGTTGGGCCAATTTACCGTTTTGCCCCTATAGTTACATCTAACTTCTTAAGTACCACTGATTTCTCTAATGAACAATAAGTCATAGTCCTACTATGACCAAGTCCTCTCTTCCCAAGAGAGGGTGTGAACATTATGTTCAAGATTCGGAATCAGCCCTTAAAGGAACAATTTATCTACTTACCCCTACATTGGGGAATGAGTGAATTCCGTCTTGTGTATCCGAGTTCCCATCTCCCCAATCAGACGAATCCCTAAAATGGTAGGTTTGTTGAGTTGGCAATCTAGCCACTCTCACCCATACAAATCAAAGGACCACCCTCATGAGCAGGAGTTCTTAACTCACTCAGGATTAAGGTCATGTCACCTATGGTTATCCTAGTGAAATATAAGTCTCAATTATAAATGACGTTATATAAAGAGACTCATCATTTCGTGGTCTAGTCTTATACAAACTCTTTGTATAGGATACCCCTGCTCGCATGTCTCCACATGAATGCTCAGGATCAGACCATTTGTAGCACTTTACAACACTTGTAACATCTACAAAGTGAGCCGTATCCGTAGTGTCACAAGGATAAGGTATCCCTCCTTTATCCATATACTAAAGACCATTTAGCTTATTACTTAAGGTATAATCCACTTGTATGTCTCCACATACATGCTTAAGTTACATAAAATAACCTCGGATCTTAGTTTATTGGATTGAGTAAATGTTTATAAATAAAATAACACTTAATTTATTAATAACAAGATGTTCACAAATTTAACAAACTATGAGACTACCAAAAGAATTAGGACACCATTCTTAACAATCTCCCACTTGTCCTAAAGCCTAGGGAGACTAATGTACAATACAAAAACAGTACAAAATACAATAAACTAGGGCATACACTATATCTTAGTAACATTTCCCAATTGCCCTAGATAAGGTGCCGCATATCCCATAGACCCAGACTCTCCAGATGACCCTCGAACACTTTAGCCGTGAGAGTCTTTGTAAACGGATCAGCAACGTTGTGCTCTGATGCGATCTTCATGACAATCACATCACCCCGATGCACAATCTCTGGATCAAATGATATTTTCGTCCTATATGTTTGCCTCTTCGGTGACTCTGAGGTTCCTTAGAATTTTTCACAGTCCTGTTGTTATCACAATAAAGTGTGATCGACAAAGACAAATTTGGAATAACTTCCAAATCAGTTAGGAACTTCCTAAGCCAAACAACCTCTTTAGTAGCTTCACAAGCGACTATATATTCGGCTTCCATAGTGGAATCCGCGATGCATCCTTGCTTGATACTTTATCATACTATAGCCCCTCCATTCAGAGTGAACACTGATCCTGATGTCGATTTTCGAGAATCTCTATCAGTTTGAAAATCAGAGTCTGTGTATCCTGTAAGGATCAAATCCTTATCTCCATAAACGAGCATATAGTCCCTCATTCTCCAAAGATACTTAAGAATCATTTTGATCGTCATCCAGTGATCTAATCCTGGATTGGACTGATATCGACTAACAATCCCTACTGCATAGCAAATGTTAGATCTAGTACATAACATTGCATACATAAAACTACCGACAGTCGATGCATAGGGAATCCATCTCATTTCCTCAACCTCTTGAGGTGTCTAAGGACACTGTTCCTTAGATAAAACAATTCCATGCTTAAAAGGTAATAAACCCCTCTTGAAATTCTGCATCGAGTACTTGATCAACATCTTGTCAATGTACGATGCCTGAGACAAGGCCAACCTTTTGTTCTTACGATCCCTTATGATCTGGATCCCTAGAAAAAACTACGTCTCTCCTAAATCTTTAATTTGGAATTGGGCGGCTAGCCATTTCTTAATGTCAGTCAGAAAACCTACATCATTCCCAATGAGTAAGATACCATCCACATATAGCACAAGGAAACCTTCTGAGCTGTATGATAATTTTCTTGTAAACACAAGGCTCATCAACATTCTGATCAAAGCCATAAGATTTGATCGTAGTATAAATCTTATATTCTAAGATCTAGATGCTTGTTTCAATCCATAAATGGATCAATTAAGCTTGAAAACCTTTTGCTCTTGATCTGGATCAATGAACCCTTCTGGTTGAGCCATGTAGATGGTCTTCTCAAGATTACCATTCAAAAAGGCAATCTTGACGTCCATTTGTCATATCTCATAATCATAAAATTTGGCTATGGATAGGAGAATCCAGATAGACTTCAACATGACAACAGATGAGAAAGTTTCTTCATAGTCCACTCCCTCAACCTGGGTATAACCCTTTTGCCACAAGTTTAGCCTTAAAGGTTTGCACCTTTCCATCCACACCTCTTTTCCTCTTGTAGATCCATTTACAACCTATAGGTTTTACCCTATCAGGTTGATCCATAAATTCCCAGACAGAATTGAAGTCCATAGACTCCATTTCCTGATTCATGGCTTTAACCCATTCATCTTTGTCAACATCATCCATTGCTTGCTTATAAAACAACAGATCCTTAACTCCATCATCATCTTTGATGTTTTAGGCTTCTGTTAAACCCATGTAGAGTTCAAGTGGGTTCACAACCCTCCCATTACGTCGAGGCAGTCACAACTCTTGAGATGGTTGACTAGAGGAACTAGCATCAACGACTCTTCTTGATCTATCAGCTTGTTCAACAACTCTCGTTGAAGTCTCAGTAGTCTCATTAGAAATATCATTTAAAACAAGCTTACTTCATGGCTTATGATCCCTTATGTGGTTTTCTTCCAAGAACATAGTGTTTGTCGATACAAACACTTTATTCTCACATGGATCATAGAAGAATCCACCCTCATTTCTTCGGGGTAAACTAAAAATAGGCATACTTTCAAACGAGGTTCCAACTTTTTAGGGTTAGCCACAAACACGTGGGCTAGACATCCCCAAATCCTGAAGTGGCGTATACTACCTTTACAGCCTCTCCATAACTCAAAAGGCATTTCTGAAATACTCTTTGAGGGAACATTGTTCAAAATGTAAACTGCAATCTCTACTACATATCCCCAAAATGAGTCTGGAAAATGAGCATAACTCTTCATAGACCGAACCATGTTCAACAGGGTTCTGTTTCTCTTTTCTGATACACCATTCTGTTGAGGTGTACCTAGGACTGAGAGTTAGGATGTGATTCCATGTTCTATCATATAGTTCTAGAATTATAAGTCCATATACTCTCCACCATGATCAAATCGTAGTATTTTTTATCTTTTTACCTAACAAGTTTTCAACTTCAGTCTTATACTCCTCAAACATTTCAAGAGCGTCAGACTTATGTTGTATTAGGTATAGATATTCATATCTAGAATAATCATATATGAAAGAGATGAAATATTCATATCCACCTCATACTCTTACATTCATCGGATCACAGAGGTCTGAATATATAAGCTCCAAGGTTTCCTTGGCTCTATAACCTTTTCCAGTAAAAGGTCGTTTGGTCATTTTGTCTTCAAGGCAAGATTCACATACTGGAAAAGAGTTTTCTTCTAAACCATTTAGAAGTCCACATTTCACCAACTTCTCAATCCTATTGAGATTGATGTGACCTAACCTTAGATACCAAAGATGGGAATTTTCCTTAGGAGAAACTCTTGGTTTTTTTGCAGTTATTGTTTTAAACATTTAAGTATTAAGCAAGGCTTTTATGACTAACGACCTTAATACATACAAGTTATTTTCCATTGAACCAAAACCAATCTCCATACCATTCTAAAAAATAAACATTTTATTCTCAGAAAAGGAGATGGAATAACTTTTTTCAATCAGACAAGAAACAGAAATTAAGTTCCTCTTGATATGAGAAACTACATAAACATTATTCAGTAACAGATACCCTTTCTTGTCCAAAAATAACTTAAGCCTACCTACAACAACAACTAAAATGGTCTCACCAGTATCGACTCTAAGAGTCTAACTCTTCAGCTTCTAGCTGTTTCTAGAAGCTAAATCCTTGATGAGAAGAACATACATGGTTAGTAGCACTTGAATCAAGTATCCAGGCAGAATCATCATTCTCTACCAAACACGTCTCCAAGACAAATAAATCACATTTATTATCTTCGAATTTCTTCCACTTCTGAAGAATAGTGGGATTAATATCAGAACCTATATAAGTTCCAAATTCCATTTCAGAGAACATTTTTCATCGATAAACTTCATCAGAGTCAGCAACAATTGTTTTCTCTGTTAGTCCCCTGACATTCAAGAAGGACAAGAGATTATATTGGGAACTAGCACCACTGGTTTTATCGTCATCAATCCCATCATGCTTAAAAAGTGAACTTACATTCAAACAATTCTTGCAACAAGTTCATGATCTCACATGCAATAACCATGTTCTCAACCCTTTTGGCCAATGCATCAGGTATGCTAGCCAAAATGTGAAATCGAGCCTTCGAATTAGCCTTCATCCACACCTCATATGCATTACGAACATTTCGCGGTGCATCAGGGTTAAGACTTGAGGACACTCCTCAAATATGACAAAATCGAGGTCATTTACCATGAAATATGTTTTAATAGACTCTTTCCAACGTATGTATTTGGTCAAAGTAGAAAAAGAAACTAATGAAAAATCAAACAATGGCATGTTGCTCAAAAAACAAACATATTGATCTATGTTAGATTTTTGTAATTACTCTTTAAAAACAAATCTAATCTGGTTTAGCAAAATCTAAATGAACCCCATGTCACATCTGGTTTAGCAATGACGTTTCAATGGTTTAGGAAAAAATCCACTGAAGGGTAGTTAATTTATCCCTCCTTTGAATTGAGACACTCTTAACCAATCATTACACCAGAACAACTCTTGTTTCTATAACGACTAGCCATCATTGATTTGGTTAAGAAATCACTAACTTGTTTAACAATTTCCCACAAGTGTGACCCTTCATTTTAGATCTTAGAGTTTCACCCCAAGCATCCAACCGAAGGGGAAAAATCGATTGGATCAAAAACTAAAGCGACCCTATCCATTTCTGGAGTTCGCCTTGATATTGACCAACTGCAAAAATTATCTGAAGGGGGACGCTCCAAGGGCGCCACGAGGCCGTACAAGAAGTTCTCACGGTGCAAACCAATAAAGAAGACCGCAGGACATGTTGACACACATCCTTCTCCCATTTACTATAAATACTCTTTCCGTTCACTTTAATATTGACCCATGCAAACATCATCCGAAGTGGGACGCTCCCAAGGCACCACTATGTCAAGTATGAATCTCACGGTGTGAGCATTAAGAGAGAAATGTGAGTGGAATTAACATATTATATATATCTTTTCCTCCCACTGAGTATTTTAAGAACCTAGGGTTTAGTTTACATAGAAAAAACACGGCTAATTATTTTTACTAAGGACTGTTTAGGTTTGCCCAAAAGTAACACTTACTTTAGAAAGTTAAACAACTTTTGATAATCATCCATTAAACACTTCAACGAACTTTAATTAACTATTGCATGCTTGTAGTAAATCTATCTAATTCACATTTCTAGATAGGTTCCTAGGTAGGGGTGTCCGTTTCCATCAGCTTAAATACCCCAGCCTTAGACAAAAGGTCCTTTATAGATAGATTTATTACAAATTTAATATTTTATCAAATCAATTTAATCCTATTAAACCAATTTAAAAGATTAAACTTAGGTTTCTAATCTCATTAGAACCGTGAACTTAGGTCTATCTCAATCAAATTTTAAAACTCTTTTAAAACATGATCTTATCTAAGTTTGCATGCAACTCTTGGTTATTGATTTTAATTCTAATTTCATTCAATATAAAATTTATAAAAAATGAAACAATCAAAATCAACCACAATGTGAAGCTAGACATCCATAAGGCATTTATAACTTTTATAAATAAACCTAAGTGTCATGCTTCATGCAATGTTCATTCATTACTACTTTATATAACTCTTATATAACTTGTAATGAACCAAGCATACATGCTTTGATACACCCTTATACTATAACACTTATAATATAAAGATGATGCATGGATATGCTTAATGCATGCATATATTATAACTTTTATATTATATGATGGACGAGCATGCTTTAATGTAATTTAAATCATGCAATCTACTATATTATAACACTTATAATATAAAGATGATGCATGAATAAAATGCATAACCTAAGGTGGGTTTTAAATATATATGTCATACATTATGGCATATAAATAAACATACATCACATGTATATTAAATAAAAGTTGATGGACCAAAATAATTAGCCTAAGAAACCAAAATAAAGCTAACAGTTACATAGAAATTGAGTCAACCGGTTCAAACAGGCGAAGCGGGTCTTGAATCGCCCAGGCGAAGCCTCTTCAGGTCATCGTGTAGCAACTCTTTGTGATCGTCGAGTAATGCTGATCAAGTATAAATGATCGTGTAGAATGGATCGAGTGCCTTTTAACTATGCAATGAAGCATAAAGGCCACACGATCGTACAGTGCACATTGTATAACGCATGCCTAAACGATCGAGTAGACAACGGCTATGTGATGAAGCATGAATGTCTAAACGATCGAGGAGCAAGCATCGAGTATCTCATACCAAGTGATCGATTAGCCAGTGAAAATGAGATGAAGCAGGCTATCCTATACGATCATTTAGTGCGCATGCCTACCATGCATCGAGTATCATATACCTTATGCGATCATTTACCTCGAGCGTCTATGCGATCGAATAGCCAATGCAACACGATAGCATCAGCCATGGGATCGTTTAGTAAATACTACACGATCGAGTAGAACTTTTCTACACGATTGTTTAGCCAAATCTAAACGATAGTTTATCCTGGGCTACACGATGTGACCAACCTTTGGTCTTCTTCCTTGAAGTGAACAACATCTCTATGCATCTTTGAAACCTCATCACGAACGACTCAAACAAAGCAAAAAAACTTGAATACAACTCAAATGCTTGTTAATTATGCCCAAAAACGTAGGGACCCTTACAAATTAACACTTGAAAAGTAAAGAAAGCTTTAAAACAAAGGCAATCATCCCGAAACATCCATCAAACGATCCACAAACACACTTAAGTGAATTGCAGAACACTTAAAACCCACCAAGACTATAAAAGAAGTTTAATAAAGCAATGGAATGTGGAATATCAGAACAACCTGACTCTGATACCAATTGAAAGAACTCTGTAACAGAGAACTAGTGAATAGAAACGGATCGTTCCAAATTCCATTGAGAAAGAATACATGCATTTAAAATCAAACAGAAGAGATTATGCATAAAGTATAAATTACAAGCATGCTTCTTTAAATAATGAAAAAAGGATCAAGTATAATACCTTTGAAGAACTCCTTCTTCATGTATTTCCCTCGATCAATCAACAATGCGTCCAAACAGCAACTCGAACAAAACGATCAGAACAGCCAACAAACACGAACTGAAGAATCGTCAATCACAAACGAGTGCAACTCGATCCTCGACCCTCGAATGGAACAAGACACTACCACAAAGGCTACCTTGGTATTCTTGGTGTGAGAATCCAGGAGTTGTGGGTTCTGTATGACTTTGGATAAAGAAAATGAGGAGGTAAATAATCGAGTATACAACAGAAGAATGAAGTCTATTGTATAGACTTGATACTCGATCGTGTAGTAAGAAGAAGCCTATCATATAGACTTGCTACTCGATCGTTTAGCAATGAGTAACTATCGTATAAATACTTGATACTTGATCGTTTAACTCTCTAATACTACCGTTTAGTAAAAACACTTTTTACTCAATAGTTTTTCTTTGTGAGACGATTTGAATGAATTATTTTAAAGGTTTTGAAAACTATTTTCCTTTTATCTCATAGTTACCATAAACCGTCAATAACCTCTCACTCAAGTCGGTTATTGAGAAAAAGAATAATTAATTATCACATAATTAATATATTATAAATAAATATAATAACAAACTTATCATATTATATTTATAACCTATAGTTTTAATATTTCATCATATGAAACATATAAACCATAGTTCTTTTTTGTATTTTATGGCATTTAATATAAATCACATTTATATTAATTCTTCCAATCAAATAATGTATCAAATACATTATATCAATTATAGTACATATAATTGTATCAATTTAATTATATCATATATAATCAAATTTTCTTTTGTTAATTTGAACACTTCAAACTAACCCAAAATCTGATTCTCAACATGAACCCATTGAACTACCAAGGGGATCTTATGGACCTGTAGCTTGACGCTACAATGGTACGTGAATAACTGGCCGAACTCTTTAATCACGATATCCACCATCCGTTAACTGTTGGTCACTTCACTAAAGACCGATAACTGCACTCTTTGCACTATAGATATATTTATGTGTCCATATAACCAATCAATAGTACGATGACCCTTCATAAATCGCTCGTAAGTATAGCTGGGCCAATCTATCATTTTGCCTCTATAGTTACATCTAACTCCTTAAGTACCACTGATTTCTCTAATGAACAATAAGTCATAGTCCTACTATGACTGAGTCCTCTCTTCCCAAGAGAGGGTGTGACCACTATGTTCAAGACCCGGAATCAGCCCTTAAGGGAGTAATTTATCTACTTACTGCTACATTAGGGAAGGAGTAATTTATCTACCTACTGCTACATCAGGGAAAGAATGAATTTTGTCTTGTGTAGCTGAGTTCCCAGCTCCCTAATCAGACGAATCCCTAAAATGGTCAGCTTATTGAGTTAACAATCTGGCCACTCTCACCTATACAAATCAAAGGACTGCCCTCATGAGCAGGAGTTCCCAACTCACTCAGAATTAAAGTCATGTCACCTATGGTCATCCTAGTGAAATATAAGTCCCTATTATCAACGGCGTTATATAAAGAGACTAATCATTTCGTGGTCCAGTCTTATACAAACTCATACCCCCGCTCGCATGTCTTCATATGAATGTTAGGATTAGACCATTTATAGCACTTTATAACACTTGTAACATCTACAAAGCGGGTCGTATCTGTAGTGTCACCAGGATAAGGTATCCCTCATTTATCCATATACTATAGACCATTTAGGTTATTACTTAAGGCATGATCCACTTGTATGTCTCCACATACATGTTTAAGTTACAAAAAATAACCTCGTATCATAGTTTATTGGATTGAGTAAATGCTTATAAAATAAAACTTATTTTATTAATAACAATATTTTCACAAATTTTACAAACTACGAGACTACCAGAAGAATTAGGACGCCATTCCCAACAAATGCTTGGTCTGGGTGTCCAATGCCTACTTAAAGGTTTGGTCACCTAGTCTCTTCACTCTTAACCCCCTAGATTCTTCTTAAGTATCTCCCTTGCACTCTTATGAAGGTAGATCAATATGTGAAGTGAAATAGAGTCCCCATCAAGGTATTTATAGGCTACTTCAACCCATCCTTGTCACCCATACAAGTCTTCTCAGCATGACATTTGGTTTACTTGGAAGACCAACTTGTCAACACCATACAATGGCCAACACATGGTATCCTTTGAGGGTTCAGCCCCAAGCTTTTGCATGTCTTCTTCTTATTCCACATGTAGCCACCTCCTACTTGCATGCCAATCACAAGTGTCCTCTCTTGCTATATCCAACACATAGACCTAGTTTTGGTGGAATTCTCACACTTTGCATGTTCTTCCCTTGTCTCCTAGGTGTCCATCTCCTCATTGGCTTAGCCAAGACTTCATTTGGTTGAGCCACGAGTCCCACTTTACTATCAATGTGAGCTTGTTCCTTAAGAACTTTCCTTCAATGCATGGTTTATAGGTTTGGATGCACAGTTATCTTTTGATGCTACCCACTTGTCTCCATACTTAGGTTATTTGGGATTGGTTTCCAACCATGCATCCAACCTTTCTTAACTCATTCTTTTTTGGTTTTTGTCTCCTTCCCACAATGTGATTTCTTTCCTTAGTTCAAAATAGAGCTCTTATTTACTTTCTAACACCATCATGCGTCCAACTATGCTTAGACCCTCAAAGTATGTGTCCATTTGCTATTTAGGTAGGCTTTTTGGTGTAACTTCTTTCTAAGTGGTTGTCAAATTTTCTACTTATGCTCCTCATACATCCAAGATGGAGTCCACATGACTTTCTATACGTCCAACTTTGTAGGCTTAGGGTTTCGCTCAACCATGCTATGAGTTGAACTCTTTTTCCAACACTTAGCCAAAAATCTATACTTTCTACTGGCCTATACAGCCAACTCCCAAATCTTTATGGTTTCATCTACTTGACATGTCATATATGAAGGCACTCGATTTCAAGAGCTTCATGAGCGGAAGTGAACAGTCCAAATTCCATTACTATTGAAAACAAACATTTACAGTAAAAACATATAGATTATGCATCTGAATAAAAATTACAACATGCTTTTAAACTACTAACAGGGTTCAAGTGATTATACCTTTGAAGAACTCTTCTTCACGTAAATCCCTCGAACTGTCACGAACTCTTCAAACACTCACGAACCCCTCGAACAAGAAGAAAACTCGAACCAAAGAGAGAAGACACTGCCACTTGGTATCCTTAGTATTCTCAGGGTGAGAACCTAGGAGTGGTGGGCTCTGACTATTTTGGTTAGGAGGGAGTTTGAGAGTTTGAAGGAGGAAGACAATTGAAGAAGAAAAACACTATCGTATAAAGAGATCTTCAATCGTATAGAGAACAAAGTCTATCGTATAGGCTCTGTTGAAATCGTGTGGATTTTCTCTCAAGTTGTGTAACTCTTTCTTGGAAAAATAAAATCATATTTTTATTTATTCTATTTTGCCACAAAAATCAACAAACCTCCCACAAAGGTGGTTAGAGAGAAAAATGGATTAATTATCTAAATAATTAATAATATAAATAAATATGATGACCAACTTATCATATTATATTAATAACCTATAGTTTTAATATTGCATCATATACATTATAAACTATAGTTCTTTTTCTCTATTTTATGATATTTAATATAAATCATATTTATATTAAATTTAACAACTCTGAATCTCATTCACATAAAATACATTTGAATCAAATTCAAATATTTATTCCTCCAATTAAACATAATGTATCAAATACATTATGTCAATTATATCATATATAATTGAATCAATTTAATTATATCATATATAATTGAATCAATTTAATTATATCATATATAATTAAATTCTCTCTAATTAATTTGAACAATTCAAATTAACCCAAAAATTGATTTTCAACTAAATCATTTTGAGCTACCAAGGGGACCTTATGGACCTATAGCTTGAAGCTCCAACGATGGGGGAATAATTAATTAAACTCTTTAATTACACTATCCACCATCTGTTAACTGTCAGGCACTCCACTAAAGACTGACAGTTGCACTTTTCGCACTACATATATATTTTTGTGTCCATTGGATATAACCAATCAACAATACGATGTTCCTTCACAAATTGCTCGTAAGTACAGCTGAACCAAATTATTGTTTTGCCCTTGTAGTTACCTCTAACTTCTTAAGTACCACTGATCTCTCTAATGAACAATAGATTATTGTTCAAGACTCGAAATCAGCCCTTAAGGGAGCAATTTATCTACTTACCCCTGCTTCAGGGAAGGAGTGAATTCCATCTTATGTACCTGAGTTCCTAGTTCCCAATCAGACGAATCTCCAAAATGGTAGGCATGTTGAGTCGACGATCTGACCACTCTCATCCATACAAATCAAAGGATCACCTTCATAGGCAGGAGTTCATAACTCACTCAGGATTAAGGTCATGTTACCTATGGTCATCCTAGTGAAATGAAAGTCTTTATTATGAACAGCGTTATATAATGAGACTAAACACTTCGTGGTCCGGTCTTATACAAACTCTTTTGTATAGAATATCCCCACTCACATGTCTAATACATGAATGATCAGGATCATATCATTTGTAACACTTTACGACATTTGTAACATCTACAAAGCAGGCCATACTCGTAGTATTACTAGGATAAGGTACTCAACTTTATCCATATACTACAGACCATTTAGGTTATCACTTAAACATGATCCACCAGTAAGTCCCCATATATATGTTTAAGTTACAATGATAATCGTGGATGTTAGTTTATTGGTTTGTGGTTAATGCAACTAAAATATCACATATTTCATAGACAAAGTGAATAAAATATCAAATCTTATTAATCACATACAAGTTTGTTCATACAAGGTTTACAAACTATAGGACCTTACGAGATTTAGGGCATCAACCTCATCTCTTGTTCACTAGGCGTTCAACCCCATTTCCTTCATTTAGTTGTGCCTATTTCAGTGCATGGTTTATCCAACACTTAACCATCTCTTCCTCTATGCGTTCATTTAACCCTAGGCATCCTAAAGTGGTTCAATTATGCATCCAAGATGGTTCTTTCTGCCCTAGTATGCGTCTAACACTTAGCCAATTTCTAGACTATGCTATGAATTCAATCTTTCCCTTTAATGGCTCAAAACATGGATCCTCTTCCTTCTAAGTGTTTAAACACACTCATTTCTCCTAGATGTTCAACTATGCTTTATTCATAATACTTAACCAAATTTTCCTTGCCAACTCTTTCTCTTAAGCTTTTATAGACTCACCCAAATTTTCCTCGCCAACTCTTTAAGCTTTTATAGACTCATTTCTTCATTCTTTTCTATACTATGGTTTCAACTCTCAATTCTCACAGCATGGTTTGCATACTTAGCCAAATTTTAACTTCCTTAGTCTAGCCTTCACTTCTTTCTAATTCCTTGACTCAAGTGGTTGTTTGGCTTATCCTTTTATCTAGGTTGGGGTCTTACATGGGCCATATTCGTAATGTCACCAAGATAAGGTACCTAACCTTATCAATCTACTACAAATCATTTAAGTTATTACTTAAACATGATCCATCTGTATGTCAACTACATATATATTTTAAGTTACATAAAATAACCTTGGATCTTAGTTTATTATATTGAATTAATATAGTATAAATGTTAATAAAATGCCTCTTATTTTATTAAAATATAATTTATTTTTACAAATTATAAGATATATGAGATTTAGGACCTCACAATAGAGTACTTAAATAACCATACGGTGGAAATTATGGGAGATCTCTGGGAAAAATATTTGGATAATCTCTCACCACTGGCTTGGACAACAACGTAACCTCAGAGCCTCTAGTATTAACCACACTGGCCAAGATACTCCAGGTACGTTGGTTAAGCAACTTCTTGGCGTTCATAGCAAAAATTACCTTGAGTAAGACCATGGTCCCAACCCCTCTAAACTTAAAGATAGCTTCCGTGTGAGTGTTAAAAACCTCCTCCTTGTGGAATCAGTCAATACTGGCATGGTTGGCAGCCAACTAATCCATGCTTATTATTACTTTAAAATCTCGTATATCCAACACTATTAAAGTCACATCTAATACATGGTTTGCTATTTCAATCCTATATACCTTTATCTTCTCATTTGCTAACATAATTTCTCCAAACGGCGTAGAAACTGATAAATTATAGTTCAAATGCTCTAATTCTAGCATAACATGCTTAACAAACACTGGTGATATAAATGAATGAGACGAGCCAGAATCAAATAACACTAAGGCATAGTGTCCCAAGATTGGGAGCGTACCTGTCACCATCGTGCCTGAGTTATTAGCCTCTGATCGAGTTGTAGTATAAACTCGACCCTGTTGTTTCTATCTGTTCGAATTCCCATAAGGCGTACTTAAAGACTTACCACTTTCGATTTGAACACCAAGGCATTGATTAACTATATGCCCTTCTTGCTTGCATCTAAAACATGTACCTGTGCCAGCCAAACAATGTCTCCAATGACTTTTTCCATAGGATGTGCATACGGGCCTATCCCTCAAGATCATTATGAACTCATAAGCTTGCTGCTTAAAATTTCGTGGTGGCATGTCTAAATTCTGACTCTTCTGTGACTGCTCAGGAGCTTTAAAATTTGCCTTCTTTTCTTGGCCCAAGCTGAATTCCCCTACTAATGATTTCAATAATGCCTCCCCTAATGGGCAACCTACTCGAGCTGCTGCACGGAATGTTGTCACATAGGTAGTCGGCTCAAAGGATTTCTATGTCCCGCACTCCATCTCTTAGTCCATTTACAAATCATTCGTCCTTCTTTACTTCCGTGGGCACTAAGTCAGGGGTGAAGAAAGAATGCTTATCAAATTCCTCCTCATATTCCTCCACAGTCAAAACACCCTACTTCAAATTTATAAACTCTATCTATTGTTTTACCTCACAGTGGCGGGAAAATACTTCTCATAGAACTGTCCTGTCCCAAGTTGCCTATCCACCATTAGTTTCTATCATCCGTTCTGCCAAGCGCCACCAACGCTATGCATTCTTCATGAGTAAGAAGATGGCACATTGGAGTTTCTAATCTTCAGGGCACTCTATATATTGGAAAATTATCTTCACAATGGACAACCTCAGCCCTGACTTAGTTGGGTCCTTCAGTGGCCCATTAAACGTAGGAAGCTTATACTTTCTAAAATCTTGCAAATGCTTTGCTTCCAGAAACAAGTCATGTAAGTTCTTATTCTGAGCCTGCATTTGTGTCAACCGGACCTGTAGGGTGGTACTTGTTGAGTGCGATTAGTTTGAGCTACTTGTTCTACCGCATTGCGGACAAGTGTGAGCGATTTAAGCAATTTTTTAGACGTTTCAATTTTTGAATAATAATGCACCTTTTTCCCATTTGGTGGAATGTCTTGTTAAAGTATGTTGACAATTTATTAGTTTTATTAAATGAGTGTAACAAACAATAATCAGTTATTACATGAAGTAAAACAGACGTAAATCAATAAACAATCTAACCATGTTGTAATATGCTAATTACCTCATTGTTCTTTTTGTTTGTTTTCTTTTGTCTTTTTGTTGATGTTTCACCTTTCTCAAATTTCTTTTTTTTTTCTTTTTGCTTTTTTCTTCTTCCTTGGTCTTCCTATTTTTTGCAATAACAAAAAATAAACATACATCAATCACAACAGAATCAGATGACTATCAGAAGTATGAAATAGTAGAGAAAAAATAGAAGGCAATAAGATAGTAATTGATTGTCAATCACATGGCAATACTACGAATTAATATTATGCATCAACACATCATCAAATCCAACCAAATCTAACTCAGAAACACCCCTATCTATTACCACCAAAACTAAAATCCAAGGAATCAGAAGACTAACAACGTCGAACATCTTCCGAATTGAAATAATAAAAAAGCCAAAAGAAATTAGTGAACCCATCAACATACCAATCTACACTATGAATAACATGTTAGGTTGTATGTCCTAAAACTTGCAGTTTGTAATGTTAAACATATTCTATTATCAATAAAGATGTTATTGATGTTTATTCAATAAAATTGTTGTTGAATATGTGAATTGCACTTGTAAAATCTAAATCCAATAAACTAAAGATCCATGGCTATTATTTGAATACATGAACTTTATGTGGAGACATAAGAGTTGATCAAGTTCAATAAATAGCCAAAATGGTCTATAGTATACGAGTAAGGCTAGGTTTGTTATCCTGGTAACACTATTGGATGCGGCCCACTCTGTAGTTATTACAATTTGTTGTAAAGTGCTACAAATAAAGTGATTTTGAATCCTCATGTATTGATATGAGGAGTGGGGCCATCCTATGCAATGAGTTTTCATAAGATCAGACCAAGAATTAAGTCACTCTTAATTTATAACGTTGTTTACTATTTAAGACTGACTATTTCAAAGTGATGACCTAGGTAACTTGACCTTAATCCCGAGCTAACTTTGAACTCATGTTTATTCGGGATTATCCTTAGATTTTCATGGGTGAGGGTTGGCTCAACAGTGTCGGCTCAATAAGCCTCCCATTTCAGGGGTAAGATCGAGTAGATAGCTAGAGACATAGGGTGCAAGACGAAATTCACTCCTACCCGATTTTAGGGATAGTAGAGAGGTTATTCCCTTCAATGCTGACTCTGGGTCTTGAACAAGTGACCCCACCCTCTCATTGGCCTGAGAGGGACTCGATTTAGTGATGGGATCACAAATTAATTGTTCATTAGAGGATCAGTGGGACTTAAGGAGCAAGATATAATCTTGAGGTAAAACAGCTTTTGACCCAACCGTTATGACGAACATCCTAGGAAGGGTTGACTTACTAATCATGGTTATATCGAGTGGACATGATATATTTATAGTGAGGGGAGTGCAACTACTGGGCTTTAGTGGAGTGACCCAGTAGTTAACGAATGGTAGTTAATTAGGTTAAAGAGTTTATCTGGTTAATTGCGGATCGTTGGAGCCCATGATCTGTAGGTCCATGAGGTCCCCCTACTAGCTCATATTAGACTAAACCTTAGAATAGTGACGAACGAATTTGAAGTGTTCAAACTTGATTTTTGGAGCAAAGTGGTAAATATATACGATGTATTTAACCTATTTAATTGTGAATTATACATAAAGAGAGAGAAAATAGAAGATATTTAAATAAGATTTAAATATCAAGATTATGAATAGGGATTCATATTCATTGGGATTATTGTTGTATTTAATATTAAATTAAATTAATTAAATTGTTTAGTTAATTATTTGATTTTAAAATTTATTATAAGAATTAATTTTTGAAATTAAATGGAATTGGTCAAATTGCATTAAAAGTCAAAGTTTGACTAGGTAAAAAATACAATGGAAGTCAAATTGTTGACTTTTGACTTTTGAAAGTCAAAAAATCAAATTTGTTGACTTTGTACTTTGAGAGTCAAACTTTGACCAAGTTAGTGGAAAGATCCAACATTTGTGAGTGGGAAATGCCAACTCTTATATGCTAAGTGTTGTATTCATTTGAAAACATATGTCCCACTAAATCCCACTTTGAGTTAGTGGATTTTTTACTGTCAAATTCTCATCAAACTTAAAGTTGCGTGTTTTGCATGTAATGGTCTTTAAAAGGGTGTGTTTAATGAATTTTGAAAAACTCTTGGCCTTAGTGGAAATTGAAGAGATTATGTGATAATCTCATCCATTTTTTCTCTCTCAAAGTTTTAGCCTTTTTTCTCTCCAAATTAGTCACTCACTAGATTCAACCATCCCGTTCTAAGGTTGGAGAATAGTCGGGAAGACTCTCGCGGAGGGTTATGAACCGTTCGTGAGGAGATTGGAACTAATTTGAAGAAGATTCAAAGTCTACAAAGGTTGTATTCTTTTCTGCTTTTACTTGTTTTAATGCATGCTTATCCTTTATAATTAACCTAATTAGAGTACTTTAGATCCGTTTCTCTTCCACTGCGCATGTGTTTGTTCCATCAATTGGTATCAGAGCATGCTTAAAGTACTCAATTTTTGGTTAGTTTATGCATATGGTGGGTATTGATTCATGTGATAAATGTTGTGTGTGCTAAAATTGATAATTTCAGCTTTAGCATCCATTTTTTCTCTTGGGTTGTAATAGTTATTGTAATTGCCTGTGTTTTATGGGCTTTAATGTGTTGTTAAGGGTTTGTAAATTTGCTAGAGTCATTAGAGTCGAAACTAGGTTGTAATTGCTTGGTTATGACAAAGAGGACAACTCCAATTTCATGAAAATTTGCTCACAAACCCGGGATGGCCTCCCAGACCCAAAAGGCACTTGACCCGCGAGGTGGATGGCTGACACATGTAGGTTCCCAGACTCGATGCCCGTGACCCAATCTGATCTGTCCGCTCTGTGGCTCAGTCCGTGCTTGCCTCAGCCCAGATCACTCGTATCAGTAGCCTAAGCGCATCTGTCAGGCCCATCCGCCTTCACTCCAACCCACACCCAGCCGACCCTGTGACCCTCACCCTCACCCGACTCGTCGACCCAGGTTGCGCGCTCGGTGGTGGTGGCTCAACCGGTCTAGATGGTTTGGACCTGTTCGATTCGACTTGTTTGACCAATTTTGACCGGTTCTGCAGTTTTGAAGGTTGATTTAAGCATTTTTCAAGCAGTTCGGGCTAGTTTGAAGTGTTTGGAGGCAGTTTGAGGCCGGTCTCTACTTATTATTGTAATAAATGTAGCTTTTAGCTAACCTAGGATGCCAAAACGGGACCGTTTTATTGTGTTTATTTAATTATACATTGTGAATGTATGAATTAAATAATTTATCTATTGTGTGCATATTGGATGCTATGTAGATTTAAAATCCCACCATAGGATAAACATGTAACATGCATTACAAGTATATTATAAGTGCTATAATGTATAGTATACATGTGTAGGATTCTATGGCTTTTGATATAAGTTGTTATATTAATGCATGGAATGAATGTTTATATAATTGTTATATAAAAGCATGTTATGGATGCAAAGTATGTTTATTATTTTATAAGTTGTTATGAAATTGGATTAGACATTAAAATCCATAACAAAGATAAAAGCATGCTCACGTAGGTTAACCACCTGTTTTAATAGTTAAAATAGGTCGACATCTTGTAAAATACGGTTACAAACTTAACCGCTATATAATCCTGTCTAAGGCTGGGGGTACTTAAGTTGACGATCTAGTGAACATCTCCTACCGGGGATTATGGCCGAATAATTGAGCGTTATTAACTGGTTTTATGAGCATACTTGAGTCGTGTGAGGTGTTAAAATTGGTTTTTCACCTAGACATCGTAGGTTAAATCCATTTATAAGTGTTATACTTGGATAAACCACATAGACTTAGGTTGTTTAATTAGCCAAAACATTCAAAGATTTATCCAAAAACAAATAGAATACTTCAGTGGGAGATTAATAACATATGGGATATGTTGTTCTTAGCTCTCATGTCCCTAAGAGTTCACACCATGAGATTCGTGCAACATTATGTGTCACCCTAGAAATGACTTCCATTCAGAAAGTGTTTGCATGGATCAATAGCAATGTGAATAGGGGAAGTAGTTCATAGTAAGTGGGTGAAGGATGTATGTCAACATGTCCTACAGTCTCTTCCATTAGTTTAGACCACGAGATTCTTATGTTGCGCCTGCTTATCGTCTTTAGGGCGACATTAACTAGTCGCTAACCACGGCTATCCCCTCAGAGGGTTGTAACATAGGATTCAGAACAACTCAAACTCCAGAAATGGATAGGATTTCTTAGGTTGTTTCCCAACTTTGACTCTCAAATTCGGTAGCATCATTGGGGCTGCTAATCTTTGAGATTTGAAAATGGAGGGTTACACTTACAGGATTACTAAGTGTTAGTACGTTTTGACTGAAAACGGTAGCTAAATGACTATCAGAATATGGGTTAGTCTGGAGATAGTATCTAGTCAAGAATGTTTTGCTTTAGTAAAGAAGTATTTGATTGCCCCTCAGTAGCATTTATTCTAACTCACTATAGTATCGTTGCAAATAAATTAATGAAATTTGGGTACATTATTACTTTGCTAAAATTTGATTAGGTTTAGAAGCAATTCACTTATTAGAATTTGTTTATAATTTCAGCATGTTGAATTCTTCAAATTTACTCGCTTCCGACTCTTTTAACGGTAAATCAACATGGAAATCAAATATACTAGCAGTTGATGATTTAGACTATGTATTAACAGAGGAATATCCTCTATCTTCCAATTCTGCTACTGATCAGAAGGCACAACAAAGTAAATATGATTTACTTGTCATTAAGACATGCTTGGTGGAAAATGATAAGTTAACCTGGATAATGGATTCAGAAGCAGCTAATCATATTTGCTCTTTTGCTCAGGAAACTAGTTCCTGGAGACAACTTACAGAAGGCGAAACAAGCTTTAAGGTAGGAACTGGGGAGTTTGTTTCGGCTAAAGCAATGGGAGATATAAATTTATTTATTGAAGATAGATACATTTTACTTGAAAATGTTTATTATATTCCTTTTATGAAAAGAAATTTAATTTCTATCTCCTGTTTTCTAGAACAAAATTACAAAGTTTCTTTTGAATATAATGAAATGTTCATTATCTCAAAAGGTAATATAGTATGTTCTGCAAATCTAGAGAATAACTTATACGTATTAAAACCAACTGAGGTAAAAGTGATTTTAAATATAGAGATATTTAAAACAGCTGAAACTTATCATAAGAAAAGGAAAATTTCTCCAAATGTCTATCTTTGGCACCTAAGACTAGGTCACATTAATCTCAATAGGATTGGAAGATTGGTTAAGAGTGGACTTTTAAACCAGTTAGAAGATAGCTCTTTACCGTAATGTGAATCTTGTCTTGAGGGTAAGATGACCAAAAGATCTTTTACTAGAAGAGCCAAAGAACCCTTAGAGCTAGTACATTCATACCTTTGTGGTCCGATAAATGTTAAAGCGAGATGAGGGTATGAATATTTCATCAACTTCATTGATGATTATTCAAGGCATGTCTACATTTACCTAATGCATCATAAGCCTGATACACTTGAAAAGTTCAAGGAATATTACGCAGAGGTTAAGAACCATTTAGGTAAAAAAATTAAAACACTTCGATCAAATCGAGGTGATGAGTACATGGACTTAAAATTCCAAGACTATTTGATAGAACACAAAATTCAGTCACAACTCACAGCACTTAGTACACCTCAACAAAATAGTGTTGTAAAAAGGAGAAATAGAACCCTGTTAGACATGGTTCGTTTATGATGAGTTATGATCAGTTGTCAAGTTCTTTTTGGGGTCACGCAGTAGGGACTGCGGTGTATATATTAAACATGGTTCCCTCGAAAAGTGTTTCGAAAACACCTTACGAGTTATGGAGAGAACGTAAAGGTAGTTTATGTCATTTCAGGATTTGGGGATGCCCAACACATGTATTGGTGCAAAATCCAAAGAAGCTGGAACGCCGTTCACGGGTATGCCTATTTATAGGCTATCCAAAAGAGATTAAAAAAAAAAAAAAGTGGTTATTTTTATGATCCTCAAGAAGATAAAGTATTTTTGTCGATAAATGCAACATTTCTAGAGGAAGACCACATTAAAAATCATCAACCTCGTAGTAAGCTAGTATTAAGTGAGATAACCAGAGAAACTACAGATACATCAACAAGAGTTGTTGATCGAGCAGGCCCTTCAACAAGAACTGTTGATGAAGCTGGTATTTCACATCCTTCTCAAGAGTTGAGAATGCCTCGATGTAGTGGGAGGGTTGTGCAACAGCTTGACCGGTATATGGGTTTAACTAAAATTCAGGTCGTCATATCTGATGATGGCTTAGATGATCCATTGACTTTTAAACAAGCAATCAATGATCTGGATAAAGACCAGTGGATAGAAGCCATGGATCTTGAAATGAAGTCAATATACTTCAATTCAGTCTGGGATCTTGTAGATCAACCGGAAGGGGTAAAACCCATTGGTTGCAAATGGATCTACAAGAGAAAACGAAGCAAAGCTAGTAAGGTACAGACCTACAAAGCTAGACTCATGGCAAAAGGGTTTACCCAAAGAGATGAGGTGGACTATGAATAAACCTTCTCTCCAGTTGCCATGATCAAGTCGATTAGGATACTCTTGTCCATTGCCACGTTTTATAATTATGAAATCTGGCAAATGGATGCCAAGATAGCTTTTTTGAATAGCTATCTTGAAGATAGTATTTATATGTCTCAATCAGAGGGGTTTATTGTACAGGGTCGAGAGCAAAAGGTTTGCAAGCTTAATGGATCCATTTATAGGCTAAAACAAGTGTCTCAATCCTAGAACGTGAGATTTGATACTGCGATCAAATATTATGGCTTTGAACAGAATGTTGACGAACCTTGTGTTTATAAGAAGGTTGTCAACAAAACTGTAGCTTTTCTGGTTCTATATGTTGATGATATTCTACTAATTGAGAATGAAGTAGAATTTCTAGCTGATATTAAGACATGACTAGTCACACAATTCCAAATAAAGGATTTAGGAGAAGCACATTATGTTCTTAGGATCTGAATCGTCCAGAATCGCAAGAAAGAATGATAGCCTTGTCTCATGCATCTTATATAGACAAGATGTTGTCTCGATTTAAAATGTAAGATTCTAAGAAAGGTATGTTGTCTTTCAGGCATGGAATTCATTTATCTAAAGAATAGTGTCCTAAGACACCTCAAGAGGTTGGGTTATGAGACGAATTCCATATGCATCAGTAGTAGAGAGTTTAATGTATGTCATATTGTATACTCGTCCCGACTATGCTATACAGTTGGAATTGTCAGCAGATATCAGTTCAGTCCTGGATATGATATTAAATTTTTTTAATTAATTATTTAAATATTAATTTAGTTTTAAAATTGATTATTAGAATTAGTTTTTGAAATTAAATGGAATTGATCAAATTGCATTAAAAGTCAAATTATTGACTAGGTCAAAAATGCAATGGAAGTCAAATTGTTGACTTTTGACTTTTGAAAGTCAAAAAGTCAAATTTGTTGACTTTGGACTTTGAGAGTCAAACTTTGACCAAGTTAGTGGAAAGATTCAACATTTGTAAGTGGGAAATGCCAATTCTTATATGGCTAAGTGTTGTCTTCATTTGAAGACACATGTCCCACTAAATTCCACTTTGAGTTAGTGGATTTTTTAGTGTCAAATTCTCATCAAACTCAAAGTTGCATGTTTTGCATGTAATGGTCTTTAAAATGGGGTGTTTAATGAATTTTGAAAAACTTTTGGCCTTAGTGGAAATTGATGTGATAATCTCATCCCTTTTTTCTCTCAAAGTTTTACCCTTTTTCCTCTCCAAATTAGTCACTCACCAAATCCCACCATCCCGTTCTAAGGTCGGAGAATAGTCGAGAAGACTCTTGTGGTGGTGTATGAACCGTTCATGAGGAGATTGGAGCTAACTTGGAGAAGATTCAAAGTCTACAAAGATTGTATTCTTTTTCCCTTTTACTTGTTTTATTACATGCTTATCCTTTATAATTAACCTATTTAGAGTACTTTAGATCTATTTCTCTTCCGTTATGCATGTGTTCGTTCCATCACAACAAATTTAGAACAAGAGTACATAAAATCCATAATCTCATGATATAGCTAGTTAGTTACCTGCATAAAGCTAAAAAACCTATGAACTTAAAATCCATATTGTTGAAACAAAGTCAAACTTGGCAGCCACATGGGGATGAGAAAACAAAAAAAATAAAGATTTGAAACATAAAAGTACATAATCATAAGTTGAGAAGAATGAAGAATCATTAATAATCTTAACAACATATTGCATGCAGGAACAAAGAAGCATAAAGTTTCTGGTAGAAATTTAAAAATATAAAAATCGCACCTCATTCTTCTTTGGAACTTCAAGCAAGAACAACGACCCTAAAAAGGAAGAAATCAGAGGAGAATGAAGAAGAAATCGGAGAACAATCTGTCGAAGAAGAAATTGAAGAATAATCTGTCGAAGAAGAAAAAACAGGTTTCCTAAACCCTAAACTTTTGTGAAGACGAAGAAGCTAGGCGCGAATAGGTTTTCAATCGTGGGAGTATTTTGGACTTTTTCTTATTAATCTATTAGTGAAATTGGGTTGAGTTTATGCATTTTGCCATTTTTAAGAAATCCATGTAATTGAAACTATCTACCTAATTTTAATAATATTTTTAGACATGGTTGCAACTTACCCAAAACTTTCATCCTTTACACTTTACAAAATTAGGTTCTTCATTATCACAAGTAATCCATCAATCAAACCAACTCAATTTAATCAAAACCAAATAAATTAGCTGATTACGCTAGTGTCTAACACTAATCCAAAAAATTACATTATCAACAAATTAAAAAAAGACAATCCGCTTCATCATTTTTCCACTACCAATGAAACAGGCCAATACCATCATTCTTCAGTTGAGGAAATGGAGTCACCTCCAACCCAACCCCATTCCAACTTATTTTTCCGGCAGGTGTGGCAAAGCGACATGTCGTCCTACAAAGCAGGAACGATCGAAATCAAATCTCACTATAAAAAGAAATTTCCACATTCTTCTCCGCTCTCAATTTTCCGCCGCCGTTGTTCTTCCGCCCACTTTTTTCCGACGGTCTCTGGTTTTTCCGATTTCAAAAACCGCCCACAGTTTTCTAACCACTGGAATTCCGCCGCCAATCATGGGCTCCCTTGATAGGTCTCCAATTTCTTTACAAGTTACTTATACGCCTTTTTTTCCTCATCTTTTCGATCTTTTTTACAATGAATGGTAATTCGATTCTCCTTCTTCTGTTTCAATTTCTGCTCTGTTTTCTCGTTTTTGGCAGTTCTGATACCGGAATCGTCACCGTTGACGTCAAAACCGCCAAGAACCTGCTCCATTCTGGCTATGCATTTCTCGACGTCAGGTTGATTTTGCGTTAATTTTCTTCTCCGTATTTCGGTTGATTTGGTTAAGATTATTGGTGAGGTTTTTTGGTAGGACGGTTGAGGAGTTCAATGAAGGGCATGTGGCGACGGAGAAGATCGTAAATATTCCGTATCTGTTAAATTCTCCGACTGGTTAAGTATTTTTAATGATTCATTTGATATTTCTTTGTTATTCCTTTCGAATTATCCGGTGAAGTGACTGAAAGCCGCGGCGGTGGAATTTTCAGGTAGGGTGAAAAATGCTCAGTTTCTGGCGGAAGTATCGGCGGTCTTTAAGAAAGACGACCGCCTCGTCGTGGTAACTTGTTTTATCTTTTTCATTTTTTTTTTTTTTTTGTCAAAATACAAAAACCATCTTTGTTATTATATTTAAACTTTCAATTTTAAAATTAAATTTTCAAAATTATATAAATATTAAATTGGGTCAAAATAGATTTTTTAAACAGTTCAAGAATGTAATTGTGATTATTACATAATTAAGTAGTTTTTATAATTTGCCTTTTTCTTTTTAATATTTTCCCTTGATATTAGTTTATTTACACTTGTCCCTAGAAATTCCATATGCCATATATGTTAAAACAAAAGTACCCAGGAAAAGCAAATTACATTTTTTTTCAGGGGTTTCTGACAAAAAGTGGAAACAGTGTTGGGTAGCAAATTTAAAAGTTTAGGAACTTCATATAAATTTTTTAATGCTCTAGAATCGCATATATATTAACATAGTTTAAACAAAAAAGAAAAGATATTAACGTAACTGTTCTAATATCATATATATATATATATATATTATCTAAAAGGTTCATTGAATTTCAATATTAAAAAAAAAAAAACTTGTTGATTTACCAGGTGTAAAGACTTATAAGAATTTTTTTTTTTTATTTTGTCTATTCTATTTATAAATTCTTATAAAGGTTGAATCTTCGATAATTTTTTAGATACAAAATTGAAAAATATAAGAATTTGTTTGTCACAAAATTGAATTTTTTTACCATTTTCAATTTTTTTTAAGTACAACCAACTGCATAGTGAGATATTAAACCTCCAAACTCTTGGATTAGAGTGGAGACTAATACCAATGAATTAAGTTCACTCGGACTATTTTTCAAAGTTTAGACAAGGTACTAAATTCAGAGTAAAATATCGTTGAAGGTAAAAAATGTTCCAAAGAATATTTTTCTATTAAAATAAATTTTGAAAACTGACTTGTAGTTAATGTGTACAAATAGACAATGTATATAGTATTATATACAACTATGTATAGAATTTTAAGATAATTGTTATCATTTATTTTATTTTGAAAGATATCCTTAAGGTCAGAATTTATATCATTTTTCTTATCACATCAAAATTTATATCATTTTTCTTAGCACATCAAAATTTATACATTAGTGTCATGTCAATTTAAATGATGTTAGGCAAACATTTCAACATTTACATAAGATGGGACTTAAGTTTCACCTTAATTTATCATTAAAAAAAAAAAAACCCAAAGTTCAAGTATAAAAATGAAAAAACTTAAGTTTCACAAAAAAAACAAAAGATAAAAATAATAAAAATAAAACCTCTTCCAATGAAATTGTTTCAAAGTTCAAGTATAAAAATGAAAAATTTTCAAAATATATGGGTGTAATTAAAACCTATAATGTATTTTGTATAATTTAACTATGTTATCTGTTATTAGGGTTGCCGAAGTGGTGTCAGATCTTTGCTCGCCATTGAAGACCTCCAGAATGATGTAAGTTGTATGTTAAAATACGATTTGGATCACTACTATTTTGATTCTATTTTACTCTATATTTTTCAAATTCTCAAATTTGATTTGTTTGCTTTCAACGAATCTTAACACTTTAATGGGCTCTTAGTTAATTAGTTATAATAATCTAAAAAAATAATGATGAAAGAATTATAAATAACAGAGAAAAATGGTCTAGATATCAAAAAAATAGACATCTAAACAATTAGATTTAAGGCACGGATATATGGCTCTGTTTATCGAGAATCAAGTCTTTTGTGATGTGTATTGAATTTCTTTATATCAACCACCAACATAGCACATATTCTCTAGTATGTCCCCTCCAGGATATAACAACCCAATTCAATGTTGTGTAGTTCAAACTACTTTCCACAACTAAAACATCCTTCTTTTTGGCTGATTGCTCTTAAAACAACTAATGAGAGAGTAAGAGAGAATGATATATTGAGTAATGGTTGGTATATTGTGTTGTGATTTGAGAGAAATAAACATTAGGGTGTGTTTGGGGCAAGGATTATTATAAGACTATAATAGTCATCTCTTACTACAGTAAATACTATTTTGTATTCCTCAATTAGCTACCGTCAACACTATTTCAAAACTTCTTTACTATAGTATTTACTATTTGCTACAGTTTTTACTATTTTACATTCATCCTTTTTTTATTATCTGCTATAATGTTTACTATTTTCTTCGCAAACTATAATAATTTATACTTCAAACACATACTATAATAACCTAGGATTATAGTAACCCAACTCTTTGCGCCAAACGCCTCTTAGAAAATTATACTAAATTTTAGATCTAGATAATTAATATATAATTAAGGAATTTTATTTTACATTTCTCAAATAACAAAAAAAAAATACTTTTTTTTTTTTTTTTTTTTTTTTTGTAATTTACTATAAAACCTTTTTTAACTTTTCATGAGAAAGATGTATAACCGCAAAATAATTCAAGTAATTTAAATACATATCTTCGACCAACAGGTCTTAAATTTAAATCCTCACATCCTTTAAACTAAAAATAAAAACAAAATAAATTTTTGTGTATTTGGCTAGATTCTCTAAACATTTCTCAACATATGTATATTTGTCCTCTTCCATTGTTTTTTCAGTCTAACAAGCTGAGCGTGGAATTCAATTTTTTTTTTTCCTTTTCATAAAGGTATTGTAATTAAAGTGTGGGTGGAGGAATTGAACCTCAAATTTCAAGATCGATAGTATAAATACTATGTCAGTTGAGTTGCGCTCTTGTTGGTAGGAATTCAAATTTTTGGTATTCTAATCAACCTATGCTTTAACTAATTAGTCATCAATTCCGTAATTGTTGAAGAATTTCTAAGTTCTCGATTTAAATTCCCTTTATTTCTTTTTCAACAAAAGAAATTATAAGTATTAACAATGGATCCATTCTTTAAAGAGAAAAAATAAATTAGGTTAAATTACAATTTTCGTCTCAATCCCTAAACCAAATTCTAACATTTTTTTTCCCTTACAAAATTATGGGATTAAATTTGCAATTTTACTGCTAAGTTAACATCACAAAATTGATGTCGTAGGGTTTCAAACAATTGAAAGATCTGGGCGGAGGGCATCTAGCTTGGTTGGAGAATGGTTTTTCTGTGGCAAAAGGGATGAAACTAGATCCGAAAGTAGTTGAAGATGGTAAGATTGATGAGCTATGATCTATATAAAATTATTTGAGAGACTGCTACAATTTGATTTGTCACTTTTACAGGTAAGCTATAAAATCAGTTAAATTTGTATCGATACATACAAATTTATGAATTTATACAAAATGATTATTAAGAGATAGTTATATTTTAGCATTCTTATTGAATTATCATTGTAAATGTTGATGAGCTTTGATCCAAAAGGGATGATACTAGATCCAAAGTAATTGATGAGCTTTAATCTATATAAAATTATTGGAGACACTGTTACAATTTGATTGTCAATGTATAAAAGATAAGTTATAAAATAATTTGGTTCGATATACATATATTTATGAATTTGCATTAAATGATTATTAAGAGACAGTCACATTGTAGCATCTTATTGAATTATTATTATTTTTTAATCTAATGTAAATCTTTGTTGGTAAAGTTTAAGAATAATAAGACATTTCAATTTGTCTAAAATATGTTGATTGAGATATCACATTGGTTCTTCCCATCTTTAATTTTTTTGTGGTTGGACTAAAAAAATATTGTTTTCTTTTGCATCGTCTATGATATTTAGGTCTCCTATATTAATTCAAGCATAGAATATAGAATATATAACTTATAAGACAAGTGTTTAACATGCTTACAATTCAATTCTTCATCTACATCTGTTGAATTGAAAACAAAAAGTACATATATTGCGAATTAGAGAAAAATATAATAAAGATAAACAATCTAATATTTTAATATCTCTTTTCAAGTTGACATGGTGCTAGATATTAAATTAAATTTACCTTCACTAATTAGCTTAAGCTTTTGGGTCAATTAATGATTTCTGATAGTATCAGAGTAGGTGTTTCTAAGCAATGTTGTTTCCTCCCTAATTAAAATTATTTCTACTTGTTTGACTTGTCTTCATATTTTTGCATTTAGTTTTTTATGGTTTTCTGGTCTATTTGGAGTACGAGGTATATGTTAGGAATTGAATACATTTCCTATGATTTAATCTATTGAGTTAATCTTCTATTTGTTCGTGAGGATTATTAAGGAAGTATAAGGGTGTAATTGTAATTTTATTTCCTTCCCTTTATGTGGGCTTGAAAAAAACCTAATTGTCTGCCTCCGTTCATCTTCTTCTTTGAATTCCTTTATGGTGGACAACAATTTTCTAAATCAGACTTCTTCGATGAATTCGTTGTCTTCTCAATCTTCTATCAACAATTACATGGATCTATATTATCTTCATCACACAGACAATACAAATCTTGTTCTAGTTTTAGATCTTCTCAACGATGACAATTATGTATTGTGGAGTCAAATCAATGATCATCGCTCTCACTGTGAATAACAAAATTGGCTTTGTCGATGGTAATATTTCCAAGTCGGATAATACTTCTTCTGAAGGTATCAAATTCCTCAGCAGAAGCGCATGAACGCGTGCATCTTTAAAAATCGTTTTGGATATTTATGAAAAAAATTGTTGGGAATGCGACCAAATTCCCACATTAGTTAGATAAGGGGAGGATTCATGGTTTGAACTCTATTGGATAGGCAGTGCTCTCAGTGAAAAGAAGTTAACCTAGATAAGAGTTAAACGGATGGAGGACTATTTGAGGAGAGGCTCGGTGATCCTTTATTCGAGGAGAGGATTGTTGGGAATGCGACCAAAGTCTCACCTTGGTTAGATAAGGGAGTTAAACGGATGAATGACTATTTGAGGGGAGGCTCGGTGGTCTTTTATTTGAGGGGAAGATTGTTGAGAATGTGATCAAAGTCCCACATAAGTTAGATAAGAGGAGAGTCATGGGTATATAAGTGAGGATGACTATTTCACTACAAAAAATCACACCTTTTTCGACGTTTAACATCCTGGGAAATGGTCGAAGACGCGTCGGGAGTTGGACGCAACTCCTGACACCTAATATATGGTGTTAGGATTTTGGACAAACTCCTCACGCGTAATATACGACATCGAGAATTTGTGCACTCTCGACATATATATTTCCATCGTGGGGAGTTCAATTTCAGTAATTTGTAATTTGTAATTTTTCTTAAAGTGAAATTTGAACTCTCGACGACGAGATAGTCATTCTTTTAAAAAAAAAAGTAATTTTTAATTTTTCTTAATTTGATCTGAATAACCTATAAAATATTATTAAGCAACTCAAACATATTCACATAAGAAATAAAACAAACAAACAAAGTCCATATTATTCTTTATTACCTAAAATAAAGAAAAGTTACAAGATAGTTTACGAAAGAAATATGTCTTCACAAATATATAAAAGAAAGAACATGAAAACAATGTCAAGAAATATGTCTTCACAAATACATAAAAGAAAGAACATGAAAACAACATCTCGAATACTACATATCCAACATAGCATCTCCAATAATAACATTCCAACCTTATCTCCGAACAACATCCCACAACAAAACAAAAACATGCAAATGTCATAAACTTCCATAAACAAACTAAAAGTTCCAAGTTCAACTCCAAAATGAGTATAACCAAACTCAACACACCTCCACAATGTTCAAACTTCATAAACATCCATAAACACACAAAAAAGTTCAACTTTCCCCCAAAACAATTATAACTAAACTCAACCCTGAAGGAAATCGGATCCGAGATTTCCATGAGCAGCAGAACAAGATTATTCCAAATCACAATCATGAATGAATAATATATTTACAGTTGACTTCAAACAAATGGTTATATAATTCATACAGAGAAATTACGGCGTCAACAACAAATGCACAAAGGGCAAACTATACGAACAATGGCAAAAGCGTCTACACGCTCCGTTGCACATAAACGCTCGAACAACAATGACCACGAACGCTCGATCTACACGACCACAACACCACAACGAACACACCACGAACACTTTGCGCTCGTCCTCAACGATCTCCTCGGTCACGAACTCCTCAGCAACACGAACGTCTCCACAACACCACGAACGGCCTCCAGAAAACTTGACAGTGTCGAGTTGAGTCTAACACCACCAACAAGGCTATCTTGGTATTCTCAGTTTGAGATCCAGATGGTGGACTCTGTTCGAACTTGGTATGAGGCAAACAAAGGAGGAAATACCGATCGCGTACACGACTGGGCAAGTGGGAGATGGCAGAGACCTATCGTATAGGTCGATGCCCAATCGTTTAGATAAAGCTAAGCGATCATCTAGCAAAAGCTATGCAATCGTTTAGCTCGGTCTGTCGCCTACAGACTCTATACGTTCGTCTATTTAGGGCAAGTGATCGTCTAGCAAAACTATGTGATCGTTTAGTAAATACTGCGTGATCGTTTAGCTCGCCACTACACGATCGTTTAGCTCGCCCAGCCTTCATTTAGTAAATCCGTATTTACTTGACGACTACGTGAGTTTCTTTTGCGCAGAGAGAAAACTCAAAACTTTTTCAATCGTTTTGTAAAAACTTCTTTTTGAAAATAGAAAAACCATTTTCCTTTTAAACTCACGGTTACCATGATTCAATAACCACCCACTACTTTGGTTATTTAAAAGAAAAAGAATTAATTATCCAATAATTAATATCATTATAAACATAAATGATAACCAACTTATCATATTATATTTATTACCTATAGTTTTAATATTTCATCTCATGAAACATATAAACCATAGTTCTTTTTCTATTCCATGGTACTAAATGTAAATCTCATCTACATCAATCCTACATTAGATGTATCTTATACATCATACCGATTATATCATATATAATCAAAATACCTCTTGTCAATTTGAACATTTCAAATCAACATCAAGAACTGATCTCAACTGAATCCATAGAGCTACCAAGGGGACCTCATGGACCTGTAGCTCGAAGATCCAACGGTACGTGAATAATTGACTAAACTCTTTAGTCACGGAATCCACTATCCGTTAACTATCAGACACTCCATTAAAAACCGACAGCTGAACTCTCCTTACCACAGATATATTATGTGTCCATCTTAACCAATCAGTAGTGCGACAATCTTTCACAGATCGCTCATAAGTATAGCTGGGCTAATAATCGTTATGCCCCTATAGTTATATTTGTCTCCTTAAGTACCATTGATCCCTCTAATGAACATAAGTCATAGTTCTACTATGATTGAGTCTTCTCTTCCAAAGAGAAACTGTGGCTACTATGTATAAGCCTCAGAATCAGCCTTTAAGGGAGCAATCTCTCTACTTATCCCTGCTTGGGGAAATGAGTGAATTCTATCTTGTGGATTGAGTTCCCAGCTCCCAGATCAGAAAAGTCCCCAAAAAGGTAGCCATGTTGAGTTGGCAATCTGGCCACTCTCACCCATACTAATCAAAGGACCGCCCTCAAAGGCAAGAGTTCCCAAAACACTCAGGATTGAGGTTGTGTCACCTATGGTCGTTTAGGTGAGATGTAAGTCTCTAGTATCAACGGCGTTATATACAGAGTCTAGTCATCTCATAGTCTAGGTCTTATACAAACTCTTTGTATAGGACACCCTCACTCCACGTCTCCACATGAATAGTCAGGATCTACCATCTGTAGTAGTTTACAACACTTGCAAACCTCTACAAAGTGGATCGTATCCGTAGTGTCACCAGGATCAGGTATCCCACCTTAATCCTTATACTACAGACCTATTTAGGTTATCACTTAAGGCATAATCTACTTATATATATCACATATACATGCTTAAGTTCACATAAGATAACCAATGAGTTTTGTTTATTGAATACGAGTAAATGCCAGAATTAAATAACAATTATTTTATTCATTGAACAATGTGTATCTTTACAAAACAACGAGACACCGAGAGAATTAGGACACCAATCCCAACAAATCCATCCCACAACATTCAAACTTCATAAACATCCACAAAGACACAAAAACTCCAAGTTCAACTCCAAAATGAGTATAACCAAACTCTACCCTCTATACTATTTACTTTCATTTTCTTCAACAACATTACCCTCTATACTATTTACTTCAACATTGTGTATTGAATGAGTTGTATGACTTTCAAAACCTCTAGATAAATTAACTGGCTCTCCATGATATACCGATTCACAGTATGAAGAAGCTATTCCATTGCTAATAGATGTCACTCCACAATATCTAATTTTTCCCACATTGAATTCATACAATTCTTGCATGGACATCTTACTCGTCCGAAATCATTAACATGAACTTCGCCACATCTAAAAATTGGGATACTCCTTCTCTATAATCCATTGATAACTTATTCCTTAGTTTGGTCCATTCTTTATTCATCATTAAAAATAAACCTTTTCTGACCAACTCATAATCCAAAACAATAATCTGTATTAACTAAAATGTCGAAAGTTCATATCATTAGATCCGCCATGCATTGAAAACAATTAAAATTGATGGAGGGATACAATTAGCACAAAGGATTTTGTTTTTAAAAACGTATCTTAATAGCTATTTGATTTTGAAATTTAAGCTCATGAATGTTACTTCCATCTATGAAAAATTAGGAATTCTCACATTAATATTAGTGACACTGACAAGCAAGGTACTTTCAATGCAAGTGTTTGACAATTTAAATCTGACAAACAAAATTGAAAGAAATAAAAAGATTCCAATATATTTATTACTTTTGGCTCTATGTGTTGTTTTGGAGAATCAAATGATGAAAAGAAACACATACTTTTACCTTAATTTTTTATTTGTTTTTTTTTAAGTAATACTTTGAATTAGATAAAAGGTTTTCTTCTTTTTTTTTTTCTAAGAAAAAAGCTATGGTTAATCTTTCAGTTTTATTAAATCGTGATAGTAAAAGCTAAAGCAAATATAGTTCAATTGGCTAAAGTGTACACTATTATTAAAAAATAAAAAAATAAAAAAATAAAAAAAAAGTCTAATATTTAAATTTTCTGTGCTATGGTGATCTTATAATGGATACAATAAAAAGTCTCTAATTCGTACAAAATATAATAACTTGAAGAAGACAAAGAGAAAATGGAAAAAGTAATTTGAAAAAGAAAATAAAACTGATGAGAATTCTAAATTTTTCATATAAATAATACTATGGGAATAATTAATTTTTATCATATGGAGTAAACTTTCAATTGTTATTAGAAAAACAATGTTTTAATTAAGATTTCAATTTCTAAAAAAAGAAAAAAAAAACAGCAAGAAGACATTACCGACGGAAGATGAAAACCGGCAAAGACGACGAACGGATGAAGAACGGCGACGGCAGAACGACGGACAAATGGATGACAGACCTATGAACAACTATGAAAGAACTACAACGGAAGACGAACGGCAGACGAATGGTGGCTGAAGACGAACAGTAACGGAAGACGAATGGCAGACAAACAGCGGGGTGGCGGATGAACGATGCATTGCTCTCTCTCGTCTGGTCGATGGACATAGGGTTATGAAGAAGAAGGCAGATCTGACCTGCCTTTTTAATTTGGGGATTTTATAACTTATCTCTCGATGGCTATCGTGAGCCATCGGAAGATCCATCATGAGTTTCTTACAAACTCCTAACGAATTATTTAACTCATCAGGGGTTTGACTAACTCCCGACACATACTGTCCAGTCGTCGGGAGTTATTGCTAACTCTCGATGCATATTGTCTACCCATCGGGAGATAAAAAAATATCTCCGGACGAATTATATATGGAACTCCCGACTCTACTCTTATGTAGTCAGGCAAGACCTTCTCTCTCGAAGACGGATCTCCCGACCGTGGTTTTAGACGTCGGGAGAGCCTCCTTTTCTTGTAGTGTCTCCGTTGGTATGAGGCCTTTTGGGTGGTACCAAAAGCAACGCCATGAGAGTTTATACCAAAGTGGACAATATCATACCATTGTGGAGATAGTTGGAGAATAAACTAAAAAGGATAAACATATCAAAATACAACATGCTTTTAGGCAATGAGAAGAATACCTTTTGAAGACTATCTTCAACAAAATATTCTCCTTGCATCGATCTCATGAACAGACACGAACTCTAGAATTCTTCCAATTTTTACAAACATCGAGTGAGACACACTACCACTTGATTTCCTCACTATTCTCCGGACAAGTATCAAGAATGGTTGGATCCTTATTTGGAAGGGAGAAAATTTTTTAGAGAACTTGAGTAAGAAGATAAAGTTTTCTTAATGTGACACTACTACAAATTTGACCTTTGTTGATGGACAAAAAATGTCAAAAGAAGTCTCCGTTGATGGCAAAAAAAAAACAAAAAAGTCAACATCAAGAAAGCCTGATTTTCTTGATGGTCAAGAAAGGCCACAAAAACCTTTTCTTGACATTTTGGCCATCAAGAAAGAGTACTTTGACGTTTTTTGCCCATCATCTATATGAAAAAATTGTCAAGAAAAATAATCTTCTTGATACTTTTCGAAGGTCAAGAAAATATTTTTTTTTTACATGTTTTTGTCCATCAACTATTTTTAAACCCGCCAAGAAAACTCTTTTTGTTAACATTTTTTTCATATCAAGGAAACTATTTTATTGTCTATCAACATGTGTTGACGATTTTTTAATGTCAACTATACACTTTTCTCGATAGTTTTTACCCATCAACTATAACAGTTTGAAAAAAAAAAAGAAAAGAAAAGAAAAGAAAACTGAGTCATTGGGACCCCTCATATATGCAACCTGTAATCGGGCCTAAACAAGCTTTCAATCTGAAATTTTTATTTATTTCAAGAAGTAACTCATGGTAACTAACCTATATTTTATACACAAACAATAAAATACACTAAATCACTTATATAAAGTTTGTAGCACAACTAGAAATCAATAACTCCCGCCAAACAACAACTTTTACTTTTAATCAATTTTCTTACATAACATACTATTTAGTTTCACAAAGTTAATTACAATAACATAATATCCATAAAACATAAACCTCAAAATACGAATCTACAATTACATAATATTTACAAACCATCTTGATTATTCTCTACTTCTTTGCTTGAACATAAACTCCGAGATATCTACAAAGTGCAAATTTAAATAGTTACAGTGCTACTAAATAATTAATACAAAACTTAAATATAACTATGCATTTACCTACATACCAATCTTAAACTCAATATAAAACTTAAACATAGTAATATTCAATAACTTCAAATAAAATCTAAACACTCACCCTCACCCACCCGTCCCCCTTTCAAGACACATTTTATATTCAAACTTAAATTTAGAAACTATGCGCCATAAATATGTCAAAACTCAACATCAAACCTTAAAATTCAATTCAAACCAATTTCACACTCAGGGTTAAATTTAAAAACTATACTTTTGTCATCCCCTTCCCACGCTTTAATCTCAAACTTAAAATTTAGAAACTAAACATCAAAAGTATCACAATTCATGAATGAAAAATAACATAGATTAAAGGGAGAATATAAATTAAATAAGTTGCACATATAAACAATTAGAAAGTCAATCGAAATGGGGCTTGAGAAAGTAGAGACAATGTGTTAATTTCCATGAAGAAAATCAAATAAAAAAGGTACAAGTTATGTTAAAAGTAGAAAAAAAGGAGTTTGGAGAGGTCTTACTGTAATTTAGGTAGAGAGGCGTGAATGGAAGAAGCATCTTGTGATTATTTTGTTTGTCAACCTTGGAATCCATGGATGATCTAGTGAGCAAATTAGAAAAAAATTAAAATTTTGGCCCAGAGAAATTTAATAACAAAATATGACTTACTTTTGATGAGTTGAATTTGGTTTAGTGTTCTCTGGTACGTGACCATAACAGTAGAAAAATCACGATCATACAATAGAAAATCAGCAGCAAAATTGAACCCATATAACCGTCAACTATGATTTGGAACAAGCTACAAATATGCCGAATTTAAGGTGTATGTTGACAACCACATACAAATATGATTCTTTTTTGCCATTATTTCCTTTATGTGTAGCAAAAGATTAGACAACAACTACAATAATTAGCCTATTACATAAGGTGGACCACAAGATTATTCTCAAACTATATATATATATATTATGGTGTCAGAATTGAGTTTGACACCACTTTTTATGGAAAGACAAGGAGCAAAGGTTAAATTTTCACCTAAAACCTAAAACCTTTACCATAAGGGTCACCTCTTGAATGCTGCAAAGCCTCAACTTATATGTGGTTTCCAAGTGTATCAAAATTTAGGCTCAATTTTTTTAAAAAATTCTCGAACTTTGTCATTTACTAAGAAAATATACCTATTCTTTCAAATGTTGCAACTTGCAATACTACCTTTAAACTTTCTGAAAGGTTTCAAAATTATTCTTGGAGTAAAAAAATCATTAGAAGTCAATTTAGGCAAGCGCACTATTCACTACTTCATTATTAGAAGTCAATTTTTTGTCTAGCATTTTAAAAGATTTCTATTCTATGAGTACTTTTGAAATGACATTTACAAAGTACAACGGTGATGCCTGCTAGTTGGATAAGGAAGTCGTGATGTCGGCTTTGTGAGCTACTAGATAGAGATTGATTAGAGAAAGAGAGATAGTTGTGAGAAAAGGCATAATTATGTATATACAACCAAAATTTTTGTAACCTAATTTTGACTTTGACGGGTCAAAGTCAACTTTTTTCTCTCTTCTTGGATTCCAAATCCTCTTAATATATTTATCAAATTCAAAACAATAAACCAATAATCTCTTTCAAATTAATTAAATTTTGGCTCCAAACTACAAAATTAGAAGGAAATAAACCAAATAAATAAAGATAATTAAACTAAAATTGCCTGAAATTTGGGTGTTACAGGCCAGCAGGCGACAACAGTCATTTTGGGCCGCAGTCAATCTTCACGGTCACGGTAATAGGTCACGATAGCGTCGGTAGTAGTCGATCTTCACAGCGGCAGTGGCAACAATCGAGCTTCAAGCGGCAATAGTAGTCGATCGGCAGTAGGCTTATGTTCACGACAAGATTAGGGTGTTCACATGCGAATTTCTTGAAGACTTGGGGGAGAAAAATATACCTAAATCGTTTTTGTTAGGACAAGAGCCAAAACGACGTTGTTTCGGGCTTTTCCAAGGCCATCAACGACTAACTCTATCTTGATAGCCAATGACCGTTAAGAAAATCCTAGACGAAAATGACGTTGTTTTATTCTATTCTTGATGGTCAATGTCAGTCGACGAAAGACCATTTTTTTTTATGGGCATTGTCCGTCAAGAAAGACTACATCCGAGCTCCAAAATTCAATTGCACGCAAATTAAATATTTGTTTTTATGATTCGTGTCTGTCAAGTAATGCTTCTTTTTTTATGGTCATTATCCATCAAGAAATACGTTTTTTTACCATCAAAGAATCCAAAAACCGAGAATTCACAATTTTGACAAATTTTATGTATTTTTGTGTCAAAAAATATATTTTTCTTGACGTACAGGCACGTCAAGTTAAATATTAAAGTTTATCGTCTCAAGAAAGGTATTTTTCTTGATGCTCTTTTCCTATGACCATCAAGAAAACAAAAATTTTGTGCATCAAGAAAGGCTAAATTTGTGGTAGTGTAAGAGTAGGAAAGAATGGGTTGGAGGAGGAGTTACAACTCTCTTCCACTAATATGTTATATAATCAAATTTAATATATAATTAAATAAATATTAATTAATTAATTATCATATATTTAATTGAAATCATATTTAAATAATATCCTCTCACATAACCTCTCATTTATATTAATTTAACCTATAGATTTATATAAATCTCAGACATATAAATAATATTTGAATTTTATTCAAATATTTACTTCTCTTATATAACCTATAGTTTTAATATGAATCTCATTCATATTAATTTTAACCTATAATTTTATAGGAACCTCATTCATACAAATAATATTTGAATCTTATTTAAATATTTATTTCTCTCACGTAACCTATAATTTTTATATGAATTTTATTCATATTAAATTTAACATATAGTTTTATAGGAATCTCATTCATATAAATAATATTTGAATTTTATTCAAATATTTATCTCTTTCATAAAATAAAATATAATTTTGAATCTCATTCAAAATTAACATTATATCATAACGTATATATATACATTATATTAATTGTATCTCATACAATTCATTCTCTATTTAATTTGAACAATTCAAATTAATCTAAAATTAGATAATTCTTGTTTTTATCCTTAGTGTGCTAGCAAGGGGACCTAATGTCCTACATATTAGAAGTTTCAATAATATGAGATTAATTAATTAATCTCTTTAATTAAATTAAGCATTCATTAACTGCATGTCACTCCATTAAAGCACTATAGATATATTCTTGTATCCACGGATATAAACAATCGATAGTGAATCGACCCTTCACGAGTTGCTCATAATTACAATTAAGTCAAAATTATTGTTTACCCCTATAATTACATCTAATTAAGTCCCACAGATCATCTAATAAACAAGGGCCAGTTACAAACATGTCAAAATAAGTTATAAAAATTAGGCCCATATCCACGCAATATAACTTTTGCAAAAATAGCAAAATCAATCAACCCATCTCAATTTAAATGAGGCGTTAAAATTGAAAAGTCAAAAATGTCCTCACCGATTCACTGACTGGATGGAATTTGATTCCTATTTGGTTGCTATGTGATTGCTATCTGATTTTTATTTGATATTGATTGCTATACGATTGCTAATTATATAAATTGTTATTTGATTGTTGTTTGATTACAATATGATGCTAGTTGCTAATTATATAGATTATTATTTGATTTTCACTTCACTTTTAATGACTTGAACTTTTGTTCTTTTCTCTTTTCCTCTTTTACTTTTATTTCTTTTAATTAATTACTGAGGAATTATCGACTACCTTCTGTTTATCATTTGATTACCTTGCATTTCTTTTGTGTTTCTTATATTATCTTATATTTTTTTGTCAATTAGTTAGTAGTTTCTAATATTGCCATCTGATTTCCTTTTGATTTTCATTTGATTATCTTCTATTTTTATCTCACATTTAACGGTTTCTAATATTGCCATTTGATTGACATCTGATTATCTCCATTTTTTGTCACATAATTAGTAGTTTCTAATCGTATTTTCTAATATTGTCATGTGATTGCCTTTTGATTGTCATACAAAATCAAGGAACTATTCGTACGTTGTTGAATAGGAATAAAGAACGCCAATTGTTTAAATCACAATCGAAATCTTTTTTTTGAATCTTTTGCTGGCGGATTCCGAATTTGAAAGAAAAACAGTGTACAATACTAATACGTTATTGTTCTGACAGTAACTGGTCGAAATAAGAAAAAGGGAACGACCGGAGAGTCGCTTCTTTCTCTTCTTTCTTTTTTCAGTCACGATCAGAATGAAAGGTAGTTCGCTGGGACTGTCTTTTGCTACAAGAGGAGAAGAAGAAAGATTCAAAGATTTACAATACTCGAGATAAAGAGGTCAACAAGAATTCCATATGAACTTCTACTATACCATTTGATTGTTATTTGATTGACATATAATTACTATCAGATTGTTATCCAATCGCTATCTGATTACTATTTGACAATGATTATTATTAATGATACTGATTGTTGTTTGATTGCTATTTGATTTTGATTGTTATCTAATTACCAATAATAACAATTGTTAATTGATTGTTGTCAGATTACCATTTAATACTGATATATAATGATATAAATTTTTATTTGATTGTTGAATGATTACTATTGGATTGATATGTGATATACTAAAAGACGGTTAAAATGATACATTAATATACAAAAAAAGGTACTAAAACGATACATTGTTGTAGTTATATCAAAACAAATAACAACTATATACACACGATGTATTTGTTCAAATAGGAACAAATTTACATATTCTTTTATTAACAAAATCAAATTTACATGTATTCTGACATTCTCTCTTGATGTACCTTTACTCTTTCGATCTATCTTCGACCTCGACAAAGCCGTCAACTACGATGGTCACACCATGTCTTTGACATCCATTCAGGTAATCTACATAGTATTGTCGATCATCCCATTGACCATTATGGAAAACGACTATTGGAAGCTTAACCATAACTACAAAATACTGCAAATACAAAAAAGAAGTATAAGATTTAACTCTCTTACACACGCGCGCGCGCACACACATAGTACGAAGGATGGTAATTAGACCGAAGTCAGATATTAATCAAACAATCATCAAATAAAAATAAAATATAAATCACAAAATATTTAATATCTAAAAATCAAATAGTAATCAAATGACAATCAAATACAAATAATCTCAATGGAATAAAAAAATTGACATGGAAAGAGAACACAAAAGAATCATCATTGTCACCTTCCTCAATCAAGTCTAAACTATTTTTACCTTTACAGCTCAAATTCTAAGCAAATCAACCCAAAAACCACAAAAATCTCAAAATCATGCTTAATAGAATACTCCTCTATCCTTCTTTGTAGCTTCGATTCAAATATTGATAGTATCCTATCTGACGAACTTGCAATAATATGCATCTATCATGCTTAATAGTCTTGTACTGAATAATCTTATTTAACCAATTAGTTCCTAAAGCTCAACATTTCCCATCAAGTCTTTCAAAGACTCCTATTCCATTTTAGCCAAAGCATACGGTTATAGCCTTAAGAGCATTTGGTAACAAGATTTGTATGTTGCCTTTGAACGAATGGTTACATGGTATTTGAAGTATGAACTTCTTAACATTTCTAGGGAGAATCACTTGAAACCCAAAACACTTAAGAAGCTTCTACTAAAAATTAATGGAGAATAATGATCAAAGAAAAAGATTATTGACGTCCTTATTATTGTCACCTCACTACACATACAACACCGAACTGGAGAAAGATATAGGATTACTTACATCAAATTATATTTCAAGTATTAATGCCATTGAGGAATATAGTCGAAACAAAAGTGAACACAAAATTGAACAAACTGAACACAAAAATCGGATACAAAATTGATTTTGAAAATAAGAAATCAAACTATAAATGAGGATGAACTTCAAGAAAATAATCGAACAAACTTATTGATCTCAAACAAATAAATCAAACATAAACTTAAACACAAAATTGATTATGAAAACAAGAAAAAACAATAATGTACGAAGAATCTTCAAGCAAAAAAATCGAACAAAAACCATTGAAAATAAAGAAATCGGCTTTAAGAAATCTCTAACTAACGAAATCGAAACTAGAAAAAGGCTGATTTTGAAATCAAAGTTGTTAGCGTGAGACCAATCGGAATGAGAGAACGGACGAACTTCAACCAAAAAATCGAACACAAACGTAAAATAGAGAGATCAACTTTAAGAAATCTCCAACTAACGAAAATGAAATCAATATCAAATCGAGATCAGCTTATTTTGTGAATCATGAACGAGTGCAATCGTGAACGAGAAAATTTGTGAATAAAAAAATCTTGAACATGATTTTAGGGCTTGTTTTTGCAGAGAGTTGAAGCTTCATACGTAGAAGAAAAAAAATGTTGGAGAAGATCGATCTAGATTTAATAATGAGGGTAGTTTAATATGTAAAAATAAAAAATAAAATCTAATAATGTAATTTTAGTTAAAATATAACGTTATTTTAGATAGTTAACCATTTTTTAATTTATTGTCATACCCACAATATTTTAAAAGTGGATGACATGAATTTTAATATAATATTAATTTGATAGTCAATGCAATTTTCCAATGAACAACCTATTTACGGTCCTAGCATAAACAAAACCCTCTCGCTAGTGAGAGGGAGAGACCCCATTGTTCAAGACCCAGAGTCGGCACTTAAGGAAGTAATTCATCTACTCATCTTACAGACGAAAAGAATTTCATCTTGTGTAGCTATATTCTCAGCTCCCTATATGGACAAATCCCCAAAATTGTAGGCTTATTGAGTCGATGAATCTGATCACTCTCACCCACACAGATCAAAGGACTACCCTTATAGACAGGAGTTCATAACTCACTTAGAATCAAGATCGGTTCACCTATGGTCATCCTATGAAATATTAAACTCTTCAGTCAACAATGTTATAAAGAGGATTAATCATTTTGTGGTCCGGTCTTATACAAACTCTTTATATATGATACCCCCACTCGTATGTCTCCACATGAATGATTAGGATTAAATCGCTTGTAACACTTTATGTCACACCTCCTCCCGAGTTCACCTTTGAAACCCAAAAGAAGGTGTAAAAATGGCAGATACCACTCTTTTGTGATATCTATTGCTTGAAACTTCTCTAATTACCTTAACCTAATTTAGATCGGGATTTAAAAAACAATTGAAAATACATTGCATTTGAAAATCATCACTTTATACAAATTGCAATAGAGTTTTTACAACTATTTGCCCAATCTTGTATACAACTTATATATAACATTCTAGCTCGTGGCAGACCTCGACTTCTTGCAGCAACTTGGACTCTTCTGTTACCTCCAAAGGAAAACATAAGAGAAAAGTGTGAGCCTTAAGCTTAGTGATTGGCAACAGTATTAAAAATCTCTTTCAACTTACCAACATATAAGCATATCCTAACACGAGGTTACTACACAAACCTTCTACTCGAACGAGTCTATTTTCTGCTCTACCTACACGCATGGTAGATAGTCAAACTCATTTCTCATAATATTTCTATATTTATATCCTATGTGCACATAGATCCCTCTTTTATGGGCTCAGAAACTAGGTTTGTCGGCCTTCTGACCATCCCACTCAAGGATTCCTTCCACAAGCTCAGGAACTAGGCCTCATGGCCCCCTGACCATCCTGTGAGGTTCTGCCACAGGTTTAGGAACTAGGTCTCATGGCCTCCTGACCATCTTGGGCCTTATATTCTCATTCTCGTTTAGGCTACTCAAGCTACAACAAAACATAGAATCTAAAGGACATGCTTAAATTCCTTAAAAGAATACCACTCACGGTTTAATCACAGGAACTTTATTCTTTTTGCAAGTTCCTTGGTTTCCTCTGGTTCCTTCTCAATTTCTAAGCCCGAACTAGTTCATTAGTCAGCTTAGAATCCCATGGTTAGGGTTAGAATAACCTTAGAGTACCTTATTGGCCTTAAACTTAGCTTACCAACTCGTACTGGTATGAAACTAGGCTCTTGGACACCTTTGACAGCAGTTGGATGCAAGGCAGGCCTCTCTTAAGCTGTTGAACGCATGACAGCACCTTTAGGATCCCTGGACAACACTTGATCAATGCAACCCTCTCATGGTTAATGCATGACCTTCCTCCAAAAACCTTAATTTTCCCTCAAACATTCTTTTGAGACTCTTTTGAAGGAAAATGTGTTGTTAGATTAAATGAAAACTTGTTGGGGTATTTATAGGCTTTAAGGAAGCTTCTTGGTCATTAACTACAAGCCTTCAATGCATGCCACATGTAATGCATGAAAATCCTAAATGTCAGCACCATGCAATGTCCAGCAGAAGGGTTCGTGACACCACTTACTTGCATGAGCTTGAGATGTCCTTCTCATGCCATGTCCAACGTATAGGCTTCCATTGCATGCCCTAATATGTGTCCACCTCCTTCTAGGTTTGTCTGGTGCTTCATTTGATTAAGCCACGTACTCCATTGTGTTGTCAACCTAACCTTGTCCTCCAAGACTCCTCTCATTAATGCATATGACCTAGGTTGGGCACATGGTTGTTTCAACAGTCATCCCCATACATCCAACATTCCCCCATGTGTCCTTGATGAAGTTCTCAATGCATGCTCAACACCACCTCACTAACGCATAGCAATCCTCAACGCATAGCCCACTAGCCTCGGCATTGCATAGCTCATCAGCCTTGCCATCGCATAGCCTTCTGGCCTTATCATCGCATAGCGCACCGGCCTTAGCATCGTACATCTCCTTAACGCAGTCGAGCGCCTCAACGCACACCTAGCGCCTTGCGCTTAATGCCTTGCGTGCATACTCACGCAACCCCACGCGTGCAACCAAGCGCCCACACTCACGCAACGTCTTGCGTCAACCTGCCTTTGCACGCACATCCACCAGCGCCTTTGCCTGGTCGTTCAAGCTATCACACGCACAATCGCATTGCCTATAGCATCCTTGTCCATGCGCGTGTCCATGTCCCACTATTGACGCATAGGCCAATGCTCACCGCATGACATCCCTTTTGATCTTTGCTAACTCGTGCACGCATAAACCTTGCCCCCATCAGCGCATGCCTTGTGCCACACCTTCCCACCGTAGTTACACATGGTTAATGCACCAACCTTAGCCCTCAACGCAAGGTTTCACACTTAGGAAAATTTCCTTCTTCCTTCTAGGCGCACAAGCAAAAACTTACTTGGGAGATCTATGCTTCAACTTTTAGAATATTTCCCTTTCCCTTATCATTTTCAAGCCTTTTCCTTACCACATAATGTTTTCTTAAACTTAATCTTCATCATCCTACGTACTTAAGTAGGGAAAATAGGGTTCGGGGTTTACACTTTACAACTCTTGTAACAATTACAAAGTGGGTCGTATGCGTAGTGTCACCAGGATAAGTTATCAAATCTTATCCATATACTGCAAACCATTTAGCTTATTACTTGAACATGATCCACCTTTATGTCTACCACATACTATTCAGGTTTCATAAAACAACTTTGGATCTTTCTTTAGTGGATAATTGCATATAAAAAATAATCAACCATTATTTCAAATAACATATTAACTATGAGGTTTTAGGGCATACATCCCAACATCTTCTCAGTATCACTCATGGATCACATGTAATCATATTGTTATTGCTTGGACTCTAAACTCGATTTTGAAAGAAATCTCTGCAAGCATTCTCTATTTTGACAATGCTCGAGATATATAGAAGGAATTACAAGAGCATTAATAATGGAAAAATCTCCTCGAATTTTTTAATTTTGTCGCGATCTATCTAATTTGGCACAAGATCAACAATTTGTAACTACCTATTTTACTCATCTAAAGGCATTGTGACACGAGTTGGCATCATATCACCCTTTCTGTACTTGCCATAAATATTCTTGCAGTGATATTCAAGGTTTGATGGATTATTATCAAAATGAATATGTGATGTGTTTTTTGATGGGTTTGAATGAATCATTTACTCAACTTCGTACTCAAATCCTCTTAATGGAGCCAAAACCTACAATCAACAAGGCATGCACACTTGTTTCTCAAGAGGCTGAATAATGCTCTATTCCTATTCCTAATACTCTGGCTCAAAATCCTGTTATGTTTGTTGTTCGAAATTCATCTTCATCAAATAATCCGTCTTTGAAATCTTAGAATACTTCTGGACAGAACAAGCGTTGTGATTGCCCTGTTTGTACCCACTGGAATATTTCGGGCCATACACGTGACAAATGTTATAAATTGCACGGTTATCCATCTGGTTATTATGAGCAGAATAATCAGCAGTCATTTTCTTCCTCAGCTCTATCAAATAAATCAAGTGATTCCTATGTTTTTACAATGGTTAATTCCTCTATTTCTACCTCTGTTGATTTGTTGTCTACGATCAATAATAACCAATGTCAAAGCATTTTGGCTCTCATACAAAGTCACTTTAGCAAAGCTGCCTCTTCTAAATCTTTTTCATTATGTGTGGCAAGTATTTGTCTCTCTGTTTTACCTTTTGATTCTATGGCTGATAGTTGGATCCTACACTTTGGAGTTTCTTCTCATATTTGATGCTCTTGGGAATATTTTCATAATTTATGCACTGTTACTGGTATGTCTGTGACTTTGCCACGAGTCAGTATAGCATTCATGGAGATATTTGCCTCAATCAGTACATTACATTGACCAATGTTCTTTACATCCCTACATTTGCTTTTAACCTCATCTCCATAAGCACATTAATTAGTCAATTGCCTAGTGTTGCTTGATGCGTTATTTTATGTGGTGAAATTAATGAAATGAATTGCGGTGATGGGAATGTATTGAGCAACAAGTTTTCTCAGCAGAATCCAAGTGTAAATCCACTGAATTTCCTGGTAAGTCCAGGGTTGAACTCAGGAACTAGAGAAAACGGTATGCGGTGATAATTTTTAAGAAGACTTTACGGTAACCAATGAATCAAAGAGTTATTTTGTGTTGTTGTTTACAGTATAAAAAGTATGCGGTGGATTTAAGAAAAGATTGATTATGCGGTAGATACACTGAGTATGCGGAGGAACGAGTTGAAAAGGTCTTTTAGCTAGCGTTTCCTAGGAATACGTCAAACTATCGATCATGCTACACTCATGCAACAGCAAATCATTTTCCAATGCAAATGCGATGCTCCTAGTTCTAGGACGCATGCGATGAATGCGATAATGTCCATAGAGCTTCTTCCTAAGTCTCTACTTTTTGCCTATGCGATGATGCGAGATGCACACAGAGACAAGGTGACCGCATACAATCATAACCTATCTCTAGGATGCATGCGATGCGTTAATAGCAAATAGTGCTTATTCGTAAGCTCTTATCTCTTGATTATGCGTTCTAATCTGACTCTTCCGAGCCTAGATTCTAACCTGAATTTTCCAAATCTAGATTCTGTCCTTAGACTACCCTCCCGAGTATCTCTAATGGATGAATGATGCATACATAATACAAGACAATCGCACAAGATCCCCAGTTATGCTAGCTAAGTGCTTCTCAACCCATTCGATAGATTTAACTACTCATGCATAATAAACAGAGAGTTAAAAGATATAAAGAAGTAAATTCCATTTCTATAGATAAGTTTAAGTATAAAATGACAATGGAAGATAAGAATAGAGAGCCTGGTAGCAATCCCTTGCTTCCCAAGGCTTTTACACTGTTAACTCTATTATATTCAAAAGATATTCTTGCTTCTGCAGGAATTGGCCCTCTCTCTGATCTCGACGCTTCTGACACTCTTTCAAGTTCAGCGGAACGATCTCTCGGCACAATCTCGCTTCTCTCGCTTCCGCCTTCAAAATAAAAGAAAACCAAGAATAAGGCTACTTCTAACTCTGGAGAAAATTATCTAACTGTCGAACTAGACGAACCTCTTCTCTGAAGGTTGCCTTTGGTATTTATAGAGCTTCAGGGTGAAAGGCTTCTTCTCTCTTATGATTGCACTGATGAGATGGCATTAATTCTCTATCTGATACGCCAAATATTTGTCACCGAAAAGTTGAGTGTACTTGCTATAGTAGTTCGTTAGCGGCTTGTCAACTTAATTCGGAATCGACCGTCATCAGCTTTCTGTCCCATCGTGATTTATTATGCTTTTCACCCAGATGCGCCCACCAAGTTGTGCCAGCTCTATGCGGCAATCCTTCTTGAGCAGATATTTGCGAGCACAAATCACCGCAAAGCCTTGCGGTAACGCTGCGCTCGACCGTTGATTTCTTGTGATCGCATTTTTCGCCTTGTGTCAATGCATATTCTGCACAAAAATACAAAAGTTAACTGTTTTCATGCGATGAATGCATGCGACCGCAATGTTATGAACTTAATGCTTTTTGGACGCAATCTTGTATATTTTATCAACGCAAACCTGCATTGTTTAATAACTTAGTACTATAATAACGTGCATTTTTACCCGTTATCACACCCCAAATTTAAACAATGCTTATCCTCAAGCATAAGCTAAAGATTTCCTTTAGCAAGCCAACCACAATCTCTTTTCCTAGATTTCTCAAGGATGCCTCATTCAAATCCTATACACCAAAATTTTCTTAATTCTTATACAAGCCTCTTCTTAAAATATTTCTAAAATTTAGTGACTGCAAGTTTAACCTTCAAAAGGACTTTACTAGATTCCAAAACATCGCATGATTTATTTCAAAAAAACTTTTTTCACTGGGTGTTACATGATTTTTATCCTTATATATTTTAGACATTATTATTTTTTTCTCTGACCTTGCGCTGATCCAAGTGCCTTGCCCTCGTTTTGGCTTGCCCCCACGTGTGTCATGCAGACATCCAACTACGAGCAGGGCGGTCTTTCTCAGACTAAACTCGTACCCATTCGGCAGCGAAGTTGCAGTCATTTTTTATGCGTTGATCACGATTCCTACCTTCGTTTTGGCTTGCCCCCACGTATGTCATGCGGACATCCAACTACGAGTAGGATCTGATCGCAACGTTATGATTTTTTTTTTTTTTTGAAGAGCTAAAAACAGCAAGGTCGAAAATAAATACCTTACCCCCAAATTTAAAATGCGTCAATATCCTCATTGCCAAAAGATTGAAAGAAGTCATGCGATGTTCTTAAAAAGCTTAGTAAAGGGTAAGAAAAAAAACTAGCAAACCACTAACTTCTAGAAATATTTCATGAGGTAACTGTCCTAAAATTAATTTGACTCTAGTGTACACGAAAAAACAGAAGCATGTGTTTCATCATTGAAATCATAATTGGCAAAGAGAAAGCATGAGGTGACTTACTAAATTGATCATTGTTAAATGATTACGGTAACCAAAGAGGATGCGGTGATAAAATTTTCAAAATTAAAATGTGATGCGATAATGCAGGATTTGGAATAAAGTCAAGGAAAAATACGACCCCCAAATTTGCATTTTCGCCCACATTAGTTGTTGACACATCCTGCTTTGCAGTGACCTCCTTTCTTTGCATTGCGGTGACGAAATAAAGTAGTTGTATCTTGTGTAGTGCCTCCGCCGTTTACCTCGACCGTTTGCAAAGAAAACATCGAGAGGGTCAAATAATTAAAAACAAAACAAAACAAAACAAAGTTAACAAAATTTTTCTCTCTATCTTTTCTTTTTTTTAAAGAAGTAAAATACATATAGATAAATGATAATTGAAACATCATAGTAGTGAGAGTTCATGAATCGTAAGTAAGCAAAAGGATACTCTAAAAGACTTGCGCCCCAGATGATTTTCTGTCACATGCTAGCGTAGAGGCCACTCCATTTTCCTTCACTCCGGATTTCTCAGGTCTATCGAGGTCTTTTCTCGAAGAAAATCACCCCCACAATATGCCTTGTCTCTTTGCCCATTAACCTTGAATGTACAGGTCCCTTCTTCAGTAATCAACTCAACCACACCATGCGGGAATATTTCTTTAATTATAAAGGGTCCGGACCAGCGCGACTTTAACTTGCCAGGAAAAATCCGTAACCGTGAATTGAAGAGTAAGACCTTTTGTCCGACGTGGAGATTTTTACCGCATAGTCAGCTGTCATGCCAATGTTTTGCTCGTTCTTTGTATATTTTGGCATTTTCATAAGCTTGCATTCTCCACTTATCAAGCTCGATCAGTTGTAGTTTTCTTGCTTCCCCTACTGCTTTTCAATCGAAGTTAAGCTTCTTCACTGCCCACAGCACTTTGTGCTCCAGCTTCAATGGCAAATGATATGCTTTACCAAATACCAACGCATACAGAGACATGCCTATCGGTGTTTTATAGGCAGTCTGCCCACAACGCGTCGTCCAACATTGTTGCCCAATCTTTTCGCGAAGGCTTTACCACCTTCTCCAATATCAACTTAATTTCTCGGTTGGACACTTCAGCCTGACTGTTCGTCTTTGGATGGTATGCGGTGGCCACTTTGTGGAGAATATTATATTTCAGCAACAGATTTTTGATAGAGTAATTGACAAAGTGGGAGCCTTCGTCACTTATTATGGCACGTGGAGTGTCAAAACGCGTGAAAAATATTTTTCTTCAGGAATTTGGAGACCACTGTCGCATCACTTGCGGCGCAGGCTACTGCTTCTACCCACTTGGACACGTAGTCGATGGCTAACAGAATATACTTGTGACCATTCGAAGGTAGGAATGGTCCCATGAAATCAATACCCCAGACGTCGAACAACTCTAGTTCTAAAATGACGTTCATGGGCATCGCATGTTTCCATGAAATGTTACCCATGCGCTGGCACCGGTCACACTTCATCACGTAGTCTCTAGCATCCTTAAATAGTGTTGGCCAATAGAACACACTTTGTAATACTTTTGTTGCGATGCGCTGCCCTTCAAAGTGTCCGCCATATGGTGAATCATGACATTGCGATAATATGCATTAATGAGCAGTATCCGGTACACATAGTCGCATAATCTGGTTCAACCCCCTCTTATATAGATTTGGCTCATCCCAATAATAATATCTGCATTCATGTTTGAGCCTCCTCTTTTAGTGGTCGGTATACTCTTCGGAAAATTGCTTGCAAACCAGATAATTGACTATGTCTGCGTACCATGGAAATTCTTCAATTCGAAATAGTTGCTCGTCTGGGAACATTGCGCTCACCTCTGACTCATTGCGGTCAACCTCAAGATTTTCCAATCTGGATAAATGATTCGCAACTTGGTTCTCCGTCCCCTTGCAATCAATTATTTCCATATCGAATTCCTGGAGGAGGAGAACCCATTTAATCAACCTCGGCTTTGCATCCTTCTTTGTCATCAGATATTTTATCGTTGAGTGGTCAGTATGAATGAGTAATTTTATTCCCAGCAGATATGCTCTGAATTTCTCCAACGTAGATATTACCGTAAGCAGCTCTTTTTTTGTGGTGGTGTAGTTAGTCTGAGCAGGGTTTAAAGTCTTACTTGCATATGCGATGAGATGCAGTATTGTTTTTCTCTTCTGTGCTAGCACTGCTCCCATCGCATACCCGCTCGCATTGCACATTACTTCAAAAGGAAGTGTCCAATCTGGCACGATCAATACGGGCGCAATCATCAGTGCGTTCTTTAAAATCATGAATGCGTTGCGGCAATTATCATCAAAGTCAAATTTCCTATTGGCTTCCAACAACACATTCAGCGGTCGTGCTATTTTTGAGAAATCCTTGACAAAACGTCTGTAAAATTTGGCATGCCCCAAGATACTCCTTACAGGCTTTACACTTGTTGGAGGTGGGAGCTTTTCAATCGCTTCAATTTTTGCCTTGTCCACCTCCAACCCGGTCCCGAGATACCTTATGCCCCAGCACAATGTCCTCCTTCACCATAAAATGGCATTTCTCTCAGTTAAGTACAAGGTTTGTCTCCTCACATCTTTTCAATATCTTCTCCAAGTTGGCAAGACAGACTTCGTATGTTTGCCCATATACAGAGAAGTCGTTCATGAATATTTCTACAGAGTCTTCAAGATATTCTTAAAAGATGGCCATCGTGTACCTTTGGAAAGTGCTCGGCGCATTGCAGAGGTCGAACGACATGCGACGAAAAGCAAAAGTTCCATACGGGCAGGTGAATGTGGTCTTTTCCTGATCTTCGAGAGCAATCATGATCTGATTATAACCGACATACCCGTCCAAAAGCAGTAGAAGTCATTCCCAGCTAGACAATCTAGCATTTGGTCAATGAAAGGTAAAGGAAAATGATCTTTCTTTGTTGCCACATTCAGCTTGCGGTAGTCCATGCAAATACGTCATCCAGTGACGGTCCTTTGCGGTATCAACTCGTTATTTGCGTTAGGGACTACCATCATCCCACCTTTTTTCGGCACGCACTACATGGGGCTGACCCACGTGCTGTCTACTATCGGATAGATGATGCCTGAATCTAACCACTTGATTATCTCCTTCTTAACGACCTCTTTTATCGTAGGGTTGAGTCTGCACTGATGTTCGATCGATCCTTTGTGGTTTTTTTCGAGATGAATAATATGCATACAGTATGCGGGGCTAATTCCTTGAATGTCTGTGAGCGTCCAGCCAATCACTCGCACATATTTTCTCAGAATGCTCAGCAGAGCATTCTCTTGGTCTTCATTAAGTTCAGAGGAAATGATTACCGGTAACTTTTCATTCTACCCCAGAAACGCATATTTTAGGTGGTTGGGCAGGGTCTTCAGCTCTATTATTGGTGGTTGTTTTAAGTACAGTTGCGTTGTTTTTCTTTCTTCTTTTATGGTTGGCTCTTCTTCTTGGGTTGCGATCATCTCATCTTTCTTGTTTGTTTTTTTTATGATCGCATTGCATGCAACAATGGATGCGATCACATCCTCATCTTCGTTTTCATCTTCAGGCTTTTCTTCTTCATTCAAACTCTTTTCATCGTCAGATTCATTAAGGTCTTCTTTGTCAAAATATTTCATGGCATGGATAATGTCAAACTTGAGCTTCTGTCCATTCACGCTCAAGGTGATCTCCCATTTGTGCACATCAATCTGGACACGACCGGTTGATAAAAATGGTCGCCCCAAGATGATGGGCACATCCTTGTCGGCTTCGTAGTCCAAGATGATGAAGTCGGCTGGTAATATAAATTTGTCGATTGTGACCAGAACATCCTTCACCTTCCCCTCTGGATGCACATGAGATCTATCGACTAATTGGAGAGTCACTGTCGTGGGCGCTATTGGATCGATATGGCAACCCTAGAGGGGGTGAATAGGGTTTAATTAAACTTTTTTTTCTAAATTAACCCAATTAAACTAATTAATACACTTTTTATAAATAATAAGAAAAATTCAATTTATGCAACAAATAAGATGAAAAATAGTGTGATAATTTAATTCTATCAAATTTTAGCAAATAAATAAGAACAAACTAAAACATACAATAAATTGCTTAAATTAATTGCAAAAATAAAAAGGAAAGAGTTAGAAAAGAAGACACCGTAATTTTTATAGTGATTCGGTCAAACTCGACCTACTCCACTTTCCAAGCGCCTCTTGGGAATTTGAATAAAATCTTTCCGATTATTTCTACGGATTAGAGCCCAACCGTTACACCACCACTCCTTTTACGGGTTCAAGAGCAAACCCGATGCTTTCCATGGTTTAGGATTAAACCGTTACAAATGTTGGAATTTTTTAAGAACATAATACAACTCTCACTAGAGTGGATTTACAAGTTTAAGCACTCAACAAATTTATCCTCACAATACAATAACACTCTCTCAAGAATAAGATAAAAAAAAAATTGGGAGCTTAGAAAAAGCAACAATGGAAGCTTTTGAGATTTGGAGGATTATGAAATGTAAAATTTGTTAGTACAAAATTTGGAGAGGAAGATGGTTTATATAGAGATGGAAAAATTTTTAGAAACCACAATTAATTTGGACCATTGGATTTTGGAAAAGAAAAATCAATGGTGGAGATTTTAAACTAAACTAGTCGTTAGATGCAAACAAAATCTAATATTAAATTTCTTTTCTTTTGAAATTCATTTTCTTTTTAAAATTAATCCAAAAAAATAAAAAATAAAACATACCGTGTGTCAAAAACTAGCCGTTAGACACAAACATAAAATAATATTAAATTCATTTTCTTTTTAAATTCATTCTTTTTAAAGTCAATCCAAAAATTTTAAAAAAAACATACCATGTGTAAAAAAATAGCTGTTAGACACAAACATAAAATAATATTATATTTATTTTCCTTTTAAATCATTTTCTTTTTAAATTCATTCTTTTTAAAGTCAATCCAAAAAAAAAAGTCCATCATATGTTAATCTCTTAATGATCCACCATTCAACCAATATGCTGCCACATGTCTACATGCAAATGGTCTGGTTATGCCACGTCATCCACCACGTTATTTTCTCTATAGACTTGTTTCGATCATATCGTCTTCGTTTTATTTCCGATTTGAGTGATTCAAGAGGTGTTGGAATCGTTGTTCCGAGCTCTACGTTATGGACATATTAAAATACAAATTTTCAGTAATTAAAATTTGAGTTTGTTATCATCAAAATATTGATTAATTAATTTGAGATTAAGGGCCAAAAAAGCCAACAAGCGCAAGTTGCCTCACATTCAGCTGCTTAAAAATTGACAGAGGCATTAAGTTGATGATGGCTCCAAGATCACACAACGTTTGCCCGATGTACAATCCTCCAATGGAGCAAGGTATAGTAAAACTCCCAGGATCACGCATCTTCGGTGGGATTATGGATTTCGAGCTCTGCGTTAAAGCCACCATGGCAAACTTACCAGTACCTCTCTTCTTGGTCACCGTATCCTTTAGAAACTTTACATATGCAGGCATCTCCTCAATCGCTTCAATGAACGGAATATTAATATGCAATTGCTTTAACATAGTCATGAAGCGTTGGTACTGTACCTCGTCATTCTTCTTCTTTCTGAGTCTCCGCGGGAAAGGTGGCAACTGTACTCTCACGGTCCCCTGTTCTTTTGGCTCTGGGGTGGACACAATCTCTGGCACTATCATTTCTTTTTCTCCTTCTTCTTCTCGAGTCACTGCAATCTCAGGTTCCAACGCAATTGGAGCAGTCCGGCTAAGCTCCTTCTTCTCCCCTACCACGGTCTTTCCACTCCGCAATGTCACTACTTGAAATTTCTCTTTACCTGTACCCCCTGGGTTGCGTGGGAGTTCCGTTGAACTCGACAGGGCCCCTTGCGGTCTATTCTTGAGTTCGCTCGCAATTTGGCCCATCTGTAGTTCCAGGTTGCGGATAGATGTCGCCTGGTTTTAAAGCACAGTTTCATTCTTCTCAATGCTTTAATAGACTTTTCAAGGAGGAAGTTTGCGGCGTCTGCAAACTGCTGGCTTGATTACTCGTCTGACCGTTATTTTGCGGGAAAAATCCGGGTGGCCCTTCTTTTTGCGCCACTAATTGGAAATTTTGCTGTTGATTTTTCCAGGCAAAGTTGGGGTGGTTTCTCCACCCAGGGTTGTACGTGTTCGAGAATGGATTATTCTTCACAAAATAAATAGACTGTGGTTTTTGTGGGCATTCCTCCATTGTGTGTCCTTCACCGCAAGTCGCACACCTTGCGGCAGTCTGACTGATTGCATTCACTTGCCACTATGCGATGTTGGGCTGTTAATTGTGATTCCTTGTATCAGGTTCTTCATCGCAGTCATCTGACTCTGAAGTGATGCGATAGAACCATTATTTACGTCATTATCCTTTATTCTCAATCTCTGATCGCTCTCTCTTCAGTCCTTGTGATTTTTAGAGATGCGATTAAGGATGTTGTTGCCCTCATCATACGTTTTGTCTAGCAAACCACCAACGGTTGCCGCATTCGCAGCAGTCTGCGAAGCGAGATTTAATCTGTGATAAAAGATCTCCATTTGCAAGCAGTCTGGTAATCCGTTGTGTGGACAGTCCCTTACCAGCCTCTTAAACCTCGTTCAGGCATCGATGAGCGATTCGTCCATGTCCTGTTCAAAATTGGTTCTTAATTTCCTTCTCCTAGCATTCTCAGTCGGTGGGAAATATTTCTTCATAAACTTCTCTACTATTTGTTCCCAGGAAGTGATCTCCCCCGGTTCGAGAGAGTATACCCATTTTCGTGCCTGATCACACATAGAAAATGGAAACAAAGTTAGTCGAACTTCTTCGGTAGAGATATTTGAGAACTAAAATATGTTGCAGATTTCTATGAAGCTCCGGAGGTGGGCGTGCGGGTCCTCGCCAAGCCATCCTTCAAATTGTTTAGCAATCTGGATCATCTACAGCATCATCGGTTTCATTTCGAATCGAGATCCATCAAGGGTAGGCCTCATGATTTCTGGAGAGAAATCGTAGAGGTTTGGCGATGCATAGTCCCGAATGGGCCTATTGCGATCGTTTGCCAGTAGGATTGGATTCGCCATGACCTTGTTTTCATTTGGTGCTCCATTTCCAGGCTGCTCCACCATGTCGTCTTTATATGGTTGTTGTTGTTGGCGTCTATCTCTCAGTCTTCGTCGAAACATCCTCTCAATCTCCGAGTCGTAATTCGCCAGAGATTGAGAGCTACAAAGAAATCAGAAAAATTACCGTTAGCACACTGAATTACCAAAGTCCCCGGCAACGGCGCCAAAAACTTGATGCGTTATTTTATGTGGTGAAATTAATGAAATGAATTGTGGTGATGGGAATACGTTGAGCAATAAGTTTTCTCAGCAGAATCCAAGTGTAAATCCCACTGAGTTTCCTGGTAAGTCCAGGGTCGAACTTAGGGACTAGGAAAAACGGTATGCGATGATAATTTTTAAGAAGACTTTACGGTAACCAATGAATCAAAGAGTTATTTTGTGTTGTTGTTTGCGGTATAAAAAGTATGCGGTGGATTTAAGAAAAGATTGATTATGCGGTAGATACACTGAGTATGCGGAGGAACGAGTTGAAAAGGTCTTTTAGCTAGCGTTTCCTAGGAATACGTCAAACTATCGATCATGCTACACTCATGCAACAGCAAATCATTTTCCAATGCAAATGCGATGCTCCTAGTTCTAGGACGCATGCGATGAATGCAATAATGTCCATAGAGCTTATTCCTAAGTCTCTACTTTTTGCCTATGCAATGATGCGAGATGCACACAGAGACAAGGTGACCGCATACAATCATAACCTATCTCTAGGATGCATGCGATGCGTTAATAGCAAACAGTGCTTATTCGTAAGCTCCTATCTCTTGATTATGCATTCTAGTCTGACTCTCCTGAGCCTAGATTCTAACCTGACTTTTTCGAGCCTAGATTCTGTCCTTAGACTACCCTCCCGAGTATCTCTAATGAACGAATGATGCATACATAATACAAGACAATCACATAGAATGAAGATCCCCAGTTATGCTAGCTAAGTGCTTCTCAATCCATTCGACAGATTTAGCTACTCATGCGTAATAAACAGAGAGTGAACAGATATAAAGAAGTAAATTCCGTTTCTATAGATAAGTTTAAGTATAAAATGACAATGGAAGATAAGGATAGAGAGACTGGCAGCAATCCCTTGCTTCCTAAGGCTTTTACACTGTTAACTCTATTATGTTCAAAAGATATTCCTGCCTCTCTGATCTCGACGCTTCTGGCACTCTTCTAAGTTCACCGGAATGATCTCTCGGCACAATCTCGCTTCTTTTGCTTCCGCCTTCTAAATAAAAGAAAACTAAGAACAAGGCTACTTCTAACTATGGAGAAAATTATCTAACTGTCGAACTAGACGAACCCCTTCTTTGAAGGTTTCCTTTGGTATTTATAGAGCTTCGGGATGAAAGGCTTCTTCTCTCTTATGATTGCACTGATGGGATGACATTAATTCTCTGTCTGATGCGTTGAATATTTTTCACCGAAAAATTGAGTGTACTTGCTACAGTAGTTCGTTAGCGGCTTGTCAATTTAATCTGGAATCGACCGTCATTAGCTTTCTGCCCCATCGTGATTTATTATGCTTTTCACCCAGATGCGCCCACCAAGTTACACCGGCTCTATGCGGCAATCCTTCTTGAGTAGATATTTGCGAGCACAAATCACCGCAAAGCCTTGCGGTAATGCTGCACTCGACCGTTGATTTCTTGTGATTGCATTTTCCGCCTTGCGAAAACGCATATTCTGCACAAAAATACAAAAGTTAACTGTTTTCATGTGAAGAACGCATGCGACCGCAATGTTATGAACTTAATACTCTTTGGACGTAATTTTATATATTTTATCAATGCAAACCTGTATTGTTTAGTAACTTAGTAATGTAATAACGTGCATTGGCATCCATGCAAACCTACATTGCCTAGTGTTGCTCAGTTTGATAATAATTTTTGTGTTTTTTACGACAAGTCCTCTTTGACAATGATTGGAAAGGCTAGAAAATTTTATGGTTTATATGTTATGGATGCCATTCCTTCGTTGCTGGCTGGTAGTTCATCACATTCATATATTGTTTGCTCTAATGTAGCCTTTGATACTTGGTATTGTCATCTAAGTCATCCTTCTATTAAGCATATGATTGCTCTTAAGGACTTATTCCTATTGAAACTAAGAATTTGAATTTTCAAACCTCTGTCCCATTTGTCCTTTAGCTAAACAAAAGAAGCTATCTTTTGTATCATATAATTATGTTGCTTTACCTAGTTTTGATTTAATACATTGTGACATTTGGGGTTCTTATCAACATCCTTCTCATGCTGGTTATCGTTATTTGTTTACTATAGTGGATGATTTTTCTCATTTCACATGGACTTTTATGATGAAGTCAAAGAGTGAAGCTTTAATAATTGTTCCTAGGTTCTTTGCTATGGTTGAAACTCAATTTAGTGTGCACATAAAGTAGTTTAGATCTGATAATGTTCCTGAATTAGCTTCCACATATTCTTTTAGTTCTAAAGGTGTAATTCATCAATTTTCATGTGTTGCTCTCCCTAAACAGAACTCTGTTGTGGAAAGAAATCATCAACGCTTACTTAATATTGAAAGATCTTAGCTTTTTCAATCTCATGTACATATTAAATTTTGGGTTGATTGTGTTCTTGCTGTTGCATTCTTGATTAATCGCACATCTTCTTCTCTTTTAAAGTGCCAAACACCTTATGCTCAATGGTACGGCAAGAATCCTGATTATTCTATGATGAGATCATTTGGTTGTTTGTGCTTTGCTTCTACTCTGCATCTCAAAGAACGAAATTTCAGCCTCGAGCTATTCCAGTTGTGTTCATTGGTTATTCTGCCGGTATGAAGGCTTACAGATTATATGATAATGAACAACAACGTTATTTTGTATCAGTGATGTTGTGTTCCATGAGCACATTTATCCTTTTCATGTTGTTGTTAACAAAGAAGACCTTCATATGCCTTTTGATGACATTGTTTTTCCTAAGTCTTTTGATTTTTCCTGGTTACCTAATTAGAATTCGCCTGCTCATACTATTGATCATGCTTTTACTAATACTATTGGTTGCTTGAATAATTATAATGCTGATAGATCAATTTCGGGTATTGCTAATAATGGTGATGATAGTACATTGATTGCTTCTTAGCCAAATAATGTTTTTGATACATCTATAACTATTGATGAAATTGGTGTGCCATAGTTTGAATATTCACAGCCTAATACATTACCTATTAGTCAAGATTTAGTTACATCACAACCTACTAATCTCAGAAAGTCTTCTAGAGTTTCCAAGCCACCTTCTTACTTGAAGGATTCTCACTACAACTTGTTATATTCTCAAGATAATCTGTTATAAACTACTACTTCTTTTACCATATATCCTTTATAGAATTACTTGTCTTATGATCATTTTTCTGATGATTATCGTAGTTTTTTCTTACATCTTTCAGCATCATATGAACCTTAGTTTTTCATCAAGGTGTCAAGTTTACACATTGGCAAAAGGCAATGGATTCTGATTAGCTGCTATGGAGGCGAATCATACTTGGTTTGTTGTTCCACTTTCGTCAAACCAACATTCCATTGGATACAAGGGGATTTATAAGGTGAAACAAAATTCTAATGGCACTGTAGAGCAAAGGATATACTCAACAAAAAGGTCTCGACTATATTGAAACCTTTTTACCAGTTGCAAAAATGGTTAGTGTGAAAATCCTCCTTACTCTTGCAATCTCTTATAACTAGAATTTGGTTCAACTTGATGTAAATAATGCCTTTCTACATGGGGACTTACAAGAGGTAGTTTACATGGATTTGCCTCTTGGTTATAAGCAAGGGGGAACGTTTAGTTTGTCGTTTACACAATTTTATCTATGGACTTAAACAAGCTTCTCGATGATGGTTTGACAAGTTTTCCATGCTTTGTTGTTACTGGGTTTTAAACAGTCGAAATTGTTGAGATTAGTGCCCTAAATCTCGTGGGTCTCATAGCTTGTAATTTGTAAACACGAATTATTTATTCAATAAAATAATAAGTATTTTATTCGACATTTAAAACGCATTAAATGAATCCAATAAACTAAGATCCAAGGTTATTTTATGTAGCTTGAACAGTAGGTAGTAGACATAAAAGTGGATCATGTTTAAGTAGTAACCTAAAAGGTCTGCGGTATATAGATAAGATTGGGTTCCTTATCCCGGTGATACTGCAAATACAACCCACTTTGTAAGTGTTACAAATGATTTGATCCAAATTGTTCATGTGGAGACATGTGAGTGAGGGTATCCTGTACAAAGAATTTGTACAAGATTAGACCATGAAATGTTTGATCTCTCTTTATAACACATTAATTGATGAGACTAACATTTTATAGGATGACCATAGGTAACTCGATCTTAATCCAAAGTGGGTTATGGACTCCTATCTATGAAGACAATCATTTGATTTGTATGGTGAGAGTGACTCGTCTCGTCAACTCATAAGTCTATCATTTTGGGAATTTGTCCAAGTAGGGAGCTGGGACCATAACTCCACAAGATGGAAGTCATTCCTTCCCACTTTCAAGGAAAGTAGATGATTACTCTCTTAAGTATTGACTTTGGATCTTGAATAAGGGGTCTCTCCCTCTCATTGGCACGAAAGAGACTTGTTTATGGTAAGACCATAAATAAGTTGTTCATTAGATGATCATTGGGACTTAAGGGGGAAAATGTAATTATAGGGATAAGAGAATAATTTTGACCTAGTTGTAATTACGAGCAATTTGTGAAGGATCAGGTTTTTGATAACTGGTTATATCCATGGACATAGAAATATTTCTACAATACAAAGAGTGCAACCGTGGGTCTTTAGTGAGGTGACCCATAGTTAACGAATGTTAATTAAATTAATTAAAGAGTTTAATTAATTTAATTTCGAATTATTGGAACTTCTAGTCTGTAGGTTCATTAGGTTCCCTACTAGCTCACTAAGGGTAAAACAAGGATCAATTGATTTTGGAATAATTTGAATTATTCAAATTATTTGAGGAAAATTGATATTAATATGGATTAATATAAAGTATAATGGATTATGATACACTATAATATATAGTTAATTATAAATATGATTTATAATTAAAACTATATAATATGAGAGAGTAATGTTTAAGTAAGATTCGAATATTGATTTTAATGACAATTGGATTCATATTAAAACTATAGGTCAAGAGAGAGACATGCATTTTATATGATTTGAATGCAAAATTAATAAATATGTGATATTTATTAATTTATCAAAATTGTTAATTAATAAAAAAATGAAAAGATTAAAGAAAAAACATAGATCACAGAGAAGAAAAATCACTCTCCAAATTTTTTTCCTACATTTTTTCAATTTTCTATCAATCCCTTACCAAAGGACCCCACATCCTTGGTCCTCCTCTGAAGACATAGTTGTTGGGTTTTATATCCTAAAAACTCGTAGTTTGTAAAATGATAAATATTTTCTATAATCAATAAACTTATTATTGATTTTATAAATTGTATACATGAAAGTCTAAATCCAATAACTAAGACCCATGATTATTACATGAATACTTGAACTTTATGTGGAGACATAAGAGTGAATCGGGTTCGAGTAAATAGTCTAAATGATATATAGTACATGAATAAGGTTGGGTACCTTATTCTGGTAACAATATTGGATGCGGCCTACTCTGTAGTTATTACAAAGAGTTGTAAAGTGCTATATATGAAGTGACCATAATTCATACATGTTATGACATGAGGAGTGGAGGCGTCCAATGCAATGAGTTTGCATAAGATCGAATCAAGAAATAAGTCACTCGTACTTTATAACGTTGTTTACTGTATAAGACTGACTATTTCACTTAGATGACCTAGGTAACTCGATCTTAATCTTGAGCTAACTATGAACTCCTGTTTATTTGAGATTATCCTTAGATTTGCATAGGTGGGGGTTGGCTCAATAGTGCCGGCTCAATAAGCCTCCCATTTTAGGGGTAAAACTGAATAGATAGTTGGGGATATAGAGTGCAAGATGGAATTCACCCCTACTCGATTTAGGGATAGGAGAAAGGTCGTTCTCTAGAGTACTGAATCTAAGTTTTGAACAAGGGGTCTCACTCTCTCACTGGGATGAGAGAGTTTGGTTTAGTGATTGGATCACAAACTAGTTGTTTATTAGAGGATCAGTAGGAACTTGAGGAACAAGAAGTAATCTCGGGGGTAAAACAGATATTTGACCTAGTCGTTATTACGAACAACCTGTGAAGGATCGACTTACTAATTATGGTTAAATCATGTGGACATAGTATATCTACAGTGAGGGGAGTGCAACGTCCCCTACTAGCTCGTAAATGGATTAGCTCTAGAGTAGCGTGATAAGTTAATTTGAAACGTTCAAATTAGAATTAAAGGAATTAGTAATTATATGAGATATAATTATGTGTTTAATTTTGAGAATTAAACTGAAAGAGAATTTATATTTAAATATGATTTAAATATATAAAGATGGATATGTGTAAAAAATTAATTTAATATTTGATATTAAATTAATTAGTTTTATTTAAAAATTAATTTATGAAATTAATTTTATAAAATAAATTTTTTTCAGTTTTAAAATCAAAATTGATTTTGATGGAAATTGAAAATTTGGTATGATGCACAAATGGAAAAACAAGTTTTTTCATTATCCATCTTCTACTTACTCACACAAGATCCATCACCATTGCCTTTAATTACTCCAAGTATGAGCTACAACTCATGTAGCTCTCTTCCTTGCATGATGGTTTGCAAATATATTGAAGAGATTGGAGTGAATTTGAGGCATGTAATCAAAAGAATTTTGTTCAAAATTCGTAAGGAAGGTGTTCTTCAACCAGATTGCTGCTGTGAACACTTCTCAATAATCCCTTGATTCAAGCTTGTTTTGAGTCCCACAACTCAATCTAGAGCACCAAGAGAATAGTGGGGAAGATCTTGAGGTGGTCTGCAACGAGATTTGGAGAAGATTGCAACTGGAAATCGAGCTTTGAAGAAGTTCCACAGAGGTATGTCATGAAACTCACTTGTTTCTGCAAGAGCATGCTTTATATTTTGCCAAAATTAATGAATTAGAGTGTTTAATGATCCTTGTTGCTTCCGTTGTTACTGATACAATCCTACAATAGTAGGGTAGCCTAACGATGGTGTTCATCAGTTCGAGTTCTGCGAAGATCGTGCAGAGAATTTTCATTGAAGGTTTGGTCTTTAAAGGTATTATTTCCCTGTAATTGAATGCTTAGTGTTTTATATTTCGTAAAATCAATTTTCAGTTTTTCCCTTCCCAATTCAAAGACAAACATTTAAACGCTTCGTATTGGATTCAATCCCTTCATAAATTTGATTATTCTCTATTTTTCAGAGGTTCATGTGCTTTTATTATTGCTTTACTTGTCTATGTAGATGATATAATTTTCATGGTGCTTCTGTTGAGATTATTAATGTTGTAATGTGTGAAACAATTTTTCTTTCCTCAACCAGATCTTATAAAATCTGTAACAAAAGAAAAATAAAATTGGTTAGTTACCGTTAACTAACTCATTGATGTAAATCATTACCTATAAAAGGATTTGTAACAGAGTGCAAATGTCACACCCCGCTCCAGATTATCCTCTTAACTTGGATGGAATGTTGACTGCAGCAGTTACCAACCCTTTTGCTGGCACTTACTGTTTATCTAACTTGTTAAACATTCTTAAACCCTTAAAATGTACATATCATGAATACACTGAACAATTATTTCAGACCTTAACACATTTACATTACAGGTTTTTGCAGCATTGTTCATACATAACTTTTACAATTTAGTGAGCCCCAACTAGAATACTAGTCACTAGACAGACACATGTGTACTAACTGAATACAGGTTTTCAATTAAGCTTCCTTCAACCTGACTTTTTAAGTGGCAGAGCAGCAGCAACGAACTCTTTAGGGAACTGACCGCTACTTGAAAGGAAAAACATTTGAAAACATGAGTTAGAAGCCCAGTGAGTGACTAACATTTAAACATAACATTCATACATAAATTTCATATTTAAACTGAAATCTTTTACTGAACTATAAACTTGGCAACTATTATCCATGTCATCATTAACATCACATAACATTTCCTTACTATGTTAGATTATAACTTAGTCAATTTGTCTAGAATGGCCCTTTTGCTCACTCCTATCATTCTTTACCGTATTACTACTTAACTGGGAAGGAACCCTTTTTGTTCTCTTCCTACAATTATAACTTACATTCCTAGTTGAGAGAGAATCTTTACTCAATCCCTCAACATCAATCCATGGCTAAAATGGAGTGTTCTCGACACAACTAATAACAACTTTTTCTTACATTGTACAATTCTAGTTTAAGTACCGTCATACCTTAGGTACTATTGCTCAGATACCTTCTCCGTGTACTTCAGTATCGAGCTGCTCGGATACCTTCTCCATGTCCTTCAATATCGAGCTATTCAAATTCTAGGACAAATCTTCAGTACCTTCTCCATGTACTTTAGTACTGAGCTATTCACATTCTAAGTCCATGCTTCAGTACCTTCTTCGTGTCCTTCAGTAATGAGCTATTTATACTTACTTGCATATTCTTATCTCTTAATAATTTAGTTGCCCAAACACATTCCCTACTAACGCATCATCATAGTCATTGTAAAGCATAGCATAAACTTAGCATTAATGTGAGATGTGTTGCTACATAGCTATTTGAGAATAACTGTCATAACTAGCTTTCAGTAACCATGCATTGCTAAACATTCATAAGCTTAAGCAATTTACTTAAAACATTTAAAGCATTTAGAGTCACTCACAGTCTTTGGCAATCTCCTTCATGTATATGCTTACTGTGTGTTGAACACTTAGCCAAATTCTTAGGCCTTAACTTGACTAGGCAGCAACTACATTACTATGCGTCCATGCCTTGCGTCCATACATTGCGTTAGGCATTCAAGCCTCCTATGCGTCCAAGCCTTCAGCTCACGCCTACTGCCCATCGCATGGCCCAATGCATAGCAATCTTTGTGCCCATCACTCGGCTTATGCGCCCATCTGATGGCATATCAACGCATGCCCCATGCATCCATCACTTGGCTTATGCGCCCATCTAGTGGCATATCAATACATGCCTCATGCGTCCATCCGATTGCGCCCACCATTCGGCTTATGCGCCCATCTGGTGACACATCGACGCATGTCCTATGCGTCCATCCGATTGCGCCTATCGTCTAACGCAACCTTGTGCTTATGGCTTCAATATGCATTGCATGGTCTGATGCTTCTCAGTGCATCTTTGCGCCCATTTAACCTCCAACGCATGGGCTTATCATCCTTGTTAAGCCCTTAAAGCTGCTTGCTTGCTCAACCCAAGCAGCTACCTGCTTGCTCAAGGTTCCAGGTTTAACTTTCAATTTTAATAACTAATTTTCCAGGCATTTTCTCAAGGAATTTCCTTCTACAAACATTCTTTAAATTTTCTTAGCAAACTTAACTTAAAATTTCAGCTCAGAATTCCTCGTGGTTGTGCCGGAATCCTTAAATTATCAAGACTAGCCCAACTTACTCGATAATTCAACCTCCAGCCGGATTCTTCATACTCCAGCTCGATTTTGCCAAAATCTCCCTCTGGCATATCAACCTCAGCAACTAGGCATACTTAGGGTTTGAATGGCTCTGAAATTACTTCATTTTCTCGAGTGAATTTCTCTAACCTTCTGCTTGAAGTCAGGCTTCTTCTTTTAAACTAACAGCTGCATGCTTTCCTTTTAACATCAGGCTGCCACCTCATGCTTAGAGGATAATGTCAAACTTGAGTATGACAGCTGGCTTGGTTGATCAATCTTCAAGATGATCTTTCCCTCTTGACTATCAACGCAATGGTCAGCTCCCAAGCCAACGCTTACGACCATATGGCCGCATACCTTCTTCCCAACGCATTGCCCAATCTGGCTAACGCATAGCTCATCTAGAGGCTTTTGCGTCCCTCTTTTTGTCACATACTTCTAGGCCAACACATGTCCTAGCCCACGCATAGCTCTTATCATATCAACCATGCGTTAAGCCTTCCTCACTTCGTAGCATACACCAACGCATAGACTGCATAGCGCCAACGCCTAGGCTGCATAGCACCCACGCATAGGCTGCATAGTGCCAATGCATAGGCTGCATAGCACCAACGCATAGGCTGCATAGCATCAATGCATAGGCTGCATAGTGTCACAATCGCTCTTTCGAAGCGATTGTGCGGCACTTGTTCCCGCTCACGAACAAGTCAGCCAACCCGAATACGGACTGCCGATGGCACACCGAGTGCCTCTCGTAACCTCCACCCCCGTTTTAGGGAAAACGGTTTTAGAAAACGGGTTTGGAGAAAAGGTTTTCATAAGAAGTTTTTGTGAGTGTGAATAAAGAAAGAAAGATTGTAGTAGACTAGAAAGCAATAAGCAACAACAACAGCTTTATAGAGTACTACTCCGGGTATGAGGAAGTGATGGTTAGTCTTATCCCCATATACTGCATTCTGAACAAAAAGCCAACTGGCGCCCTTGCATATGCAAAAGGGCGAGTGGTCACTTACAATGAAAATGTAAAGAAAGCAAGCTAACTAAGCTAATACAATACAAGATATGAAAGTATGGTAAAAGGGGGTTGGATCGGGCATGCGGCCATGGGCAACAGGCCCTACACAAGCATGACCGTGACATTCTCCCCCACTTAATTGGTTGACATCCCCATCAACTGACCTTGTTCAAAATCTGCGATGGTTGGAGCTGCATTCTTCAAATCTTCGGCCCGCTCCCAACTGATCTCTTCGTCTGGGAGATCCTTCCATTTCACTAAGAACTCTGTCAGTTCTCGTCTGGGTCTTCCAATACGGCGCGTACGTTTATCCAGGATTTGTGCAACTTCTTTCTCAACAGAACTCTTCATCGTGACCGGTGGGCGCCTTAGCATGTTTCGTTGTTCATCCTCGGGATCGGGATGATAGGGCTTCAGAATACTCACATGGGTGACAGGATGAATCTTCATCCACGAGGGTAACTGAACCTTATATGAGGTTCTCTCGACCTTCTCGATTATCTCCACTGGACCTTCATATTTCCTTACTAGCCGTTGGTCTCTCTGGCCTCGAAAACGAAACTGTTCCGGTCGTAGCTTGATCAGGACCTTGTCCCCGGCTTGAAACTCGAGGGCCCTCCGCTTCTTATCAGCCCACTTCTTCATCCTTCTTGATGCTCTTTCTAGGTAGGCGCGAGCTATCTCAGAGGTTTTGCTCCACTCTTTAGTGAAGTTATGTGCCTGAGGACTTTTGCCTGCATAAGGGTGGTCCACCAAGTGTGGCATGAGTGGCTGTCTGCCGCACATCACTTCGAAGGGCGTTTTTCCGGTCGCGGAACTCTGCTGGCTATTGAAGCTGAACTGAGCCATATCTAACAACTGGACCCAGTTCTTCTACCTAGCATCGATAAAGTGACGCAGATATTCCTCGAGCATACTGTTGAAGCGTTCCGTCTGGCCGTCAGTTTGGGGATGATAGCTAGAGGAGATATTCAGTGTTGACCCCAATATTTTGAACAATTCTGTCCAGAATGTCCCAGTGAATCTTCCGTCCCGATCGCAAACAATGCTCGCGGGGACACCCCATAATTTCACGATGTGTTTAAAGAACAGCTGGGCAGTCATCACGGCTGTGCACATTTTCGGCATTGGGACGAAAGTGGCATATTTTGAGAACCAGTCTATGATAACAAGGATCGATTCGAACTCTCCCACCTTGAGCAAATGGATGATGAAGTCGAGAGACACGCTCTCCCATGGTCTAGAGGGCACAGGTAGGGATTCCAGCAGACCCGCTAATTTCGCCCTTTCGACCTTATCTTGTTGCCAGACAAGGCAAGTCTTGGTAAATTGCATGACATCGTCCCAAAGGCTTGGCCAATAGTAGCCTTGTTTCAGAAGGGCAAAAGTCCTCTGCCAACCATTATGTCCTGCCCACGGTGTGTCGTGGCACTCCTTCATCAGCGACCTTCGTAACTCCCCGGATCTGGGGATGTAGAGGCGATTGCCCTTAGTGTATAGTAGATCATCTTCCACCCAGAACTGGCGTGTCTTTCCCTCTTTGGCCAACTGTAAGATGGCCTGCGCCGCTGTGTCGTGTGTCAAGTGAGTTTTGACAGTTTCTCGTACTGTTGCACTCAACGTACTTGCTTGTAGGCAGGCGAACATGCACAGGGCCGCATGTTCGCTCTTTTGGCTAAGAGCATCGGCCGCTTGGTTACTTTTCCCCGGTCTATGTTCGAATTGGAAGTCGAACTCCGCTAGACACTCCTGCCACCGTGCCTGTTTCGACGACAACTTCGGTTGGTTGAAGAAGTGACAAATGGAGTTGTTGTCGGTCTTGACCACGAACTTGGCCCCCAAGAGATACTGTCTCCAGGCCCTCAAGCAGTGAACTACTGCTAACATCTCTTTCTCGGAGGCGGCATACCTCCGTTCGGCATCATTTAGTTTCCTACTCACATACGCGATGGGGTGTCCGTCTTGGAGGAGAACACCGCCCAACGCGAAGTCAGAAGCATCAGTCTCTACTTCAAATGGCTTGGTCACGTCGGCAATTCCGAGGATCGGCCCCTCAATCATCACTTTCTTCAAGCCCTCAAAGGCGGCTTGACATTCAGGAATCCAGCTCCATTGGCTATCCTTCTTCAACAGTTCGGTTAATGGCCCTGTTCTTCTCGAGAATCTTTCTATGAACCGCCTATAGTAGTTGGCTAGTCCGAGAAAGGATCGTAGTTCGGTCACGGATGATGGTACCCTCCAGTCTCTAATCGCGGCCACCTTGCCCTCTTCCATACCAATCCGACCACACTCAATCACGTGGTCGAGGAAATTTATGCGCTCTTGGGCAAAGGAGCACTTCTCTCTCTTTACATACAACTGATTTCTCCTCAGCTTTTCGAAGACTAGTTGGAGGTGATGTCGATGGTCCTCCAGCGAGGCACTATAAACCACAATGTCATCAAGATACACTACGACGAATTTGTTGAGATATTCGTGAAACACTTGGTTCATTAAGGTACAGAAAGTTGCTGGAGCATTGGTGAGGCCAAAGGGCATCACGAGGAATTCGAAGGCTCTATATCTCGTGACACAGGTCGTCTTAGGTTCGTCTCCTTCAGCAATTCGGACCTGATAATATCCTGATCGTAGGTCCAGCTTCGAGAAATACTTAGCACCATGAAGCTGATCAAATAAGTCAGTAATGATAGGAAGGGGATATTTGTTGCGAACTGTGAGCTTATTCAAGGCCCGATAGTCGATGCACAACCAGAGGCTCCCATCCTTCTTCTTCTGGAACAGTACTGGGGCTCCATAAGGGGCCTTCGTCGGTCTGATAAATCCTGCATCTAACAACTCGTCTAACTGATTCCGGAGCTCGGCCAATTCTGGTGGGGCCATCCGATATGCATTCTTGGCAGGCGGCTTTGCCCCTGGTAACAACTCAATCTCATGGTCAATCCCCCTTCGTGGGGGTAAGGACTTGGGCAAGCTTTTCGGCATGACATCCCGATACTCTTCCAAGACAAATAGAACGTCTTGGGGGATCTTCTCTTCCGTAGACTCAACTGGTTCTATCGGGATGGCCATGAACGTGGGTTCGTCGTGGGCCAGGCCTCTCTTCAATTGGAGGGCTGAGATCATTCTCACCCCATTTGGCTGCTTGATACTGGCTTGGACTACGGTGGGTGTAGATCCGGTAATGACTAAACATTTGGCGAGGGGCATTGGTATGACTTTATGTTCAAGTAGGAATTCCATCCCCAGTACCACGTCGAAATCATCCATCTTGACAATCACGAAGTCAACGAAGCCCTTCCAGTCTCCTAACTTCACCGGAGTTCTCTTCGCTATCCCCGTAATCGGTAGGGCTACGGAATTCACAGCTTTCATCTTCCCTGCATCTCTTTCCCAAGTCAAGTTCAGGCGGCGAGCTTCCGTTTCAGCCATGAAGTTATGGGTAGCCCCAGAGTCAACCATAGTGTTTTTGGCCGATCTTTGGTTGACCCAAGCGTCCACATACATGAGTCCTTTCTCTAGTGGCTCCGTCGCCTTTCCCATCTTCTTCTGGAGCGCAGATAAGAATTTCAATGCCCTCATCCTGAGATTCTCAATTTCTACAGCTGGCTTAGTTACCGTCTCCTCCGATTCAGCCTTGTCTTCGGAGGTAGAGGCTAACGTGGCTTGAAAAGCATTGAACGCGGTTCAATTTGGACATTCGCCCGCCCTGTGTGGCCCTCTACATATGAAACAAGACAGGGGGCGATTGTAATTGTTATGCTGTTGCGGCGGCCCCCGCCAGTTGTTTCCTGATCTGGGTTGGGATGATTTACGGTCCCCCACTGTGTTCTTGTCTCCTCCCCCAGGTCTGGGAGGACTGGAACGGTTGTTTCTGTTTCCCCCATTTGAGGAAGTTGACTGCTTCCTCACATCTTGTGAGTCAGTACTAAGGTCGTATAGCCGTTTAGTTGCCGCATAGGCAGAGGGGAGATCCTGTACTCTCTGTTCATATAGTTTTGACTTCGCCCACGGTTTCAGCCCTTCAACAAAGCAAAAGACCTTGTCTTTTTCAGATATATCTCGTATGTCCAACATGAGTCCTGCAAACTGTTTTACGTAGTCCCTGATGTTACCTGTTTGCTTTAGCTCTCGGAGTTTTCGTCGAGCCAAGATCTAGACATTTTCAGGGAAGAACTGCGAGCGAAGTTCTTGTTTCAATCTATCCCAAGTATCAATAGTGCAGCGTCCTTCCTGTATGTCTGTAAATCGTGATCTTCACCACAGTTTCGCATCTTCAGCTAGATGCATCGTTGCTAGTGTGACTTTCGACTCTTCAGTCACTGTGTTCGTCGCCTTGAAGTATTGCTCAAGGTCGAAGATAAAATTTTCCAGGGCTTTCGCTTCTCGCACCCCACAGAAGGGTTTCGGTTCTGGGATTTTTATTCTGCTTACTGCCATTGCTCTCCCAGATGGGGCTTGGTTCCCTACCGCTCGGATGGTGAGATTCACCCTAGCACTCACATCCACTATCTGGGCTTTGACGACGTCAAGGGCCGACCGAAAGTCTTCAGACAAATCGGTTACCATCTGAAGTATTGCTTTTTGGGAGCTGTCCAGCTCTTCGACACGCTTCTCTATGTGGGCAACAGAGCCCGAGGAGCTATCGCCTCGTTCAAAGCTGCCGGACCGTACTGTTTTGGTCTCGAGGGTCTCTACCCTCATCATCAATTCTCTGACGAATAATCCGTCTAGGCGGCCTACTACCGCATCAATTCCATCGGCTTTCTCGGCAACTTCTTGTAGCCGAATCTCTAAGAAACGGACATTATCTGGGACCTCTCTCAGGTAGAGCATTTGCTCTTCCATCTCTACCAATCTGTCCACATGGGACTTGTTCAGGTTCTTCGTCGCCGACATGATCACTGATCTTCCCTCTATAAGCCGAACCGGTCTCTGATACCAACTGTCACAATCGCTCTTTCGGAAGCTTCTCTTAGCAATTGTGCGGCACTTGTTCCCGCTCACGAACAAGTCAGCCAACCCGAATACGGACTGCCGATGGCACACCGAGTGCCTCTCACAACCTCCACCCCCATTTTAGGGAAAACGGTTTTAGAAAACGGGTTTGGAGAAAAGGTTTTCATAAGAAGTTTTTGTGAGTGTGAATAAAGAAAGAAAGATTGTAGTAGACTAGAAAGCAATAAACAACAACAACAGCTTTATAGAGTACTACTCCGGGTATGAGGAAGTGATGGTTAGTCTTATCCCCATATAGTGCATTCTGAACAAAAAGCCAACTGGCGCCTTTGCATATGCAAAAGGGCGAGTGGTCACTTACAATGAAAATGTAAAGAAAGCAAGCTAACTAAGCTAATACAATACAAGATATGAAAGTATGGTAGAAGGGGGTTGGATCGGGCATGCGGCCATGGGCAACAGGCCCTGGACAAGCATGACCGTGACACATAGCGCCAACGTATACACTGCGTCCATCGCGTTCATCGTCGCATGCCTCCCTTGCCGCATGCCATCCATCGATGCATGCCTCGCACCGCTTGCCTTCGGCTACTTACCAACACATCATAGCTTTCACTCATGAGTTCACCCTTGGTACCAACACATTGCTTATCCTTGCCCTCAACACTTAGCTTCTACAAGCCTTGATTGCTACACACACAACCTCATGCGTTCCCTCTTCTCCCTCAACGCATGTCTACACTATGCTTCCATACTTAACCAAATTTCCTCTTGTTATATTATCTAAATTCACACATCTAAGTATTTCTAATACTTAGAATTTTCTTCCTCCATCTTCCCACTTCCTTTATCTCCTTTTATAATTTTACTTAACACGTTTGTTACTTACTTTTGTAGGAAAAATAGAGTATGGGGTTGACAGTAAAAGTAGAGAAAAATTTGAGAGTATTTTGTAAAGCGAGCAGTGAGGAAATTATCTTGAAATGAAGTGGGTTTCTGAGGGCTTTGAGAGTGGATGTAGGTGAAACTCACCGAACCACTATACATCATAGTGTAATTCTTCTTGCCCTTACTCTAAATCTTTGATTTCATGTTTATTTTCTCTTCATCTTGTTCATGAACTTTATCTGAGTAACACATTGATACAAGAAACAATGAAGAGAGAGAGATCAGAGTTCCTTTTTTTTTTTTCTCTGTGATTTCCTACCAAAATAAGAAGTGAAAGAGAAGAAAAATAAATCCTACCACATGTTGAAAGGGAGACCACGTGGCTGATTATCTTAAATGCACAACAACAACCAAGTTTTCTTTTTTAATTAAGTTTGATTTATGTGGACCTCGTTTTATTTCTGAATTTAAAAGCCCATTATCAATTAACACTCTTAAGGTTCATTTGAATGATGTTTTTAAGCTAAAGGATCTTGGAAACCTTTGTTATTTCTAATTTGCTTGTTCTTCTCAAGGTATATTTTTTCTAGACAACATTTTTTTCTACAATTACTTGAAGATACTAGATTACTTACTCTTTGGAAAAAAAAAATCAAGGTTATTAGTTGTCAAGGTTGAGGAATCACCTAGTTTTCTTTGATAACTAAACGAAGTCTTCTCGTATTCTTCCTTAATTTTCTTCTTTGAGATTTATTCTTCCTTTTATAGTTTCAATACACACGAGATTCTTTCTGAACAAGATTTTGTTTGGCCTCTTTCGACGAGTTACTATTGTCCATCCCTCATCTACATCTTCCATTTTTTCCTCTTTTTTCTAAGAGTCAACTTTCTGGAAGTCAGTCTTTCGTGAGGGCTCCGGTGAAGAATATATAATGACAGGCTCAAGAGATCCAAATTGGATTATACTTTCTGTCGTAGGTAGTCAAGTATCAGAATGAATCATTACTGCGGTGTGATTTGTTTGCGCCACATCGTCCAGGTCCAACTCAAATTTCTTCTTTTGAGCTAACTTCAAAATTAACTCCTTCAGCACAAAACACTTTTCTATTGGATGACTGACAACTCAATGATATTTTCAATAATTGGGATCATTTACTCTCCCCATTTCTACATGTCATTTACATTCGGGAAGCTTAATGAGTTGATTTTCCAATAGTTGCTCTAACATATCAGGCAGATCGGAGTCTAGAAAAGGGTAGACTTTTTCTTGTTTCTCTTTCAATGTTGAGCGTTTTTTCTCACCCCTATCTTGGCATTTTTTAGACTTTTTCTCCTTGGAGATGAACTTCAAAGGGGTTATATTGACAACCATGTCTTCTTTAGTGGCACCCTTCGATACTTTCTGGACGTTTTTCACTTCTTTCTTTTCATTTTTTTTTACCTCTGGGACTAGTAAATCGTTGCTTTCTCTATTAGCAATGTCTAGCTCCATATCATGAGCTCGAGTCGCCGACTCTTCAAAGGTGCGGGGTTTTATCCCTTACAGAATATACAGAAGTCCCCAGTGCATTCATTGAGTGCACATTTCCACTGCTGATAGTTCAGTTAATCTATCTTTGCAATCAAGGCTTAATGCTCTCCAGCGGTTGATGTATTCAATGACCGGCTCGTTTTTTCGTTGTTTGGTGGCTGTGAGCTCTATCATGCTGACGATACGCCTCGTGCTGTAAAAGTGGTTGAGGAATTCTCTTTCAAGCTACTCCCAACTATCAATAGTTTCAGGTTCAAGGTCGGTGTACCAGTCGAAGGCATTTCCCTTCAGAGTTCGAACGAACTGTTTGACCATCAAATATCCTCGCGTACTAGGATTCTCACATGTTTCGATGAAATAAGCAATGTGTTGTTTTGGATTGCTCTTCCCGTCAAACTGTTAGAATTTGGGTGGCTGGTACCCACTTGACATTCTTAAATTGTCGATCCTTTTCGTATATGGCTTAGAATATAAGAGGGAAGTATGAGTAGGTCCACCATATTGAGTCTTGATGGAGTTGGCAATCATCTCTCTGCGATTGCTGAATAGACAACGAAGCAATTGACATCGAATTTTGTGGTTGACCTTCTTGCAAAATGGTCTTCCCCTTATCATCATTCCTGACTATGGGTGTATGACTTGATTTGACAGCATCATAACTCTCGATGTGATTCTTGAGGGATGCAATTTAATAATCCCTTTCTTCGACAGCCTTCATCAGCATGTTAACTTTCTTTTCGAGTTTGGCCATCATGACTAACATTATATTTTGGTGCGATGCTTCTTCATTTGATTATTCAGAAGGTGGAGTATGCTTGTTAACTGCAGGGCTTTCTTTAATGACAACTTTACCTTGTGGTTGTTATGAAATTTGTTCTCATCTATTCCTCGCAATCTCGAAGGGAGGCAACTCTTTAGATTGTTGAATCCCCATAGAGCGACTATGAGTTATTGGTCTGTTGTAGACATCGTTTGAAGTTTTAGGAGCGTTGTTTTTTGATACCATGGCTTCTTTAGGTAGATTGTGTTATAGAGAAATAGATGAAAGGTAGAGATTGTCCCACCAAGCGTGCCAAACTGTTCACACAAGATTTCAACAGAAATTCATTTCGTGGAATACAAACTTTGTATTTGTATTGATTTATGGTATATAGAGGTATAATCACTAATATATAAATTCCTTTGATTCTTTCTCTCAAATGTTATAATAAGTTTAAATCTTCCAAATCTTCTTACAAGTTTAGCTCTGAAGTTTTTAGGAGCTTGGAGCCTTAGCCTTCTGAGTCTTCGGTCTTCAGATCTTTAGGGCTTGGAAGCTTTAATCTTCAAAGCCGGAGAGCTTAAGACCTTTGGTCTTTCGAGCTTGAGAACTTTAAAACTTTAGACTTCAATTCTGTAGAACTTCAATCTTCAATCTTCAGAGCTTTCAATCTTCAGAAGCTTCAATTTTCTCCGTCCTCCCTAAATGAAAGGGCAAGACTCTATTTATAGAGGATTTACATGGGTTTTTGGTGGCTTGGGCCCTATTTGCTTTTGGGCTTTTCAGCTTTGGGTCGAACTACTTTATGGGTCTAAGTCAAAGTTGGGTTTGGGCAATTGCTTTTCTTTTGCCCAAATTTTCCACTGTGGGCTTGAATTGGGTCGAATTTTGGACCCGAACAAATTTAAATACTCGATCCAATCCAATTTATGATTCAAAGCCCAATCGGTCATTGTCCAGCCAAATTTATCCGGTTTAGGCTTTACCATCTTTGAAGTTGATGAGCCCATTATTGTGATCAAATGACCAAATGGACGACACGTGGCTAGAGAAATCCATGGATGCCATTCCCGGCGGGGAATTCGCGAGGAACCCGAATTTTTTTCCGTTTCCTTTTTTTCGTAAAAATCAATTAATTTAAATCATAATGTGAGCAAAATTTAATTAAATATAACTTTATCACTAAATTATTTATTATGGTTAGTTTTACATGACAATTTGAATTTAAAGATAAATTACTCAAATTTTGGCCTAAAAAAGCTAATTAATTTTTTTAGTAGAAAAAAATAAATATAAATCAAATTATTCACATATATAATCTAAATTTAAATATTCAATTTAAACATATTCATTATCTTTCCCAATAAATAATCAAATTTGAAACTTAAATGTAATATTTATATAATAATAACAACAACATAACATTAGATAACTATACTAAATAAATATGTAAAAGCTAATCGGGGCGGGGACGGGTAAGGTTCCTCGTCCCTACCCTGTTTAGCTCACGGGAAATTTTCCCCCACTCCCTCCCCCATTCCCCGCCTAATCATGGGGCGAGGCCCCGTCCCTGTGGGAAAATTGGACATCTCTACACGTGGCATTTCGTGATTGGACGAAATTTCTGGCATAAAAGAAAGATTCATTAAAATTGTGTATCAATAAACTCAAAAAATAAATTTGATTAACCGTACAAAAAATTAAAATAATAATAGGAGAAGATTTAGTTATTATAATTTTTTTTTAAAAAAATATATGATTTGGGATCCTAATGATAAGAAAACAACGATCAATTTCACTTATCAAATTTTGAGAAAAAATTCACAAAAATTATCCATATCATCAAGGAAAAAAAAATCATAAAAGGAAGAACCATAAAATTGTATTCCATGCATATAAGAAATTTTTTTTGCGAGCAACCATAAAAAAAACTACCCCATATTTTATGTTACTATGTCAGTTCCATGTCAATTATATTTCACAAGTTTTATTCAAATCTAATTATATCATTGTGTATTTTAATTTGATTCATCGATTCTTTTTGTATCTTTAGTTAATGTAATATTTTTATATAATTATTTATTGTATTTTAATGTTAAAAGCTTTTAAAGTTTTATATGTTAGAATAAATGAATTGAAATATGAAGGTAATTTTATTTTTCTAAATAAACATTTTAGTCTAGTAATAGTTTTTGACTTTGTTGATTTTTTAATTTTCTTTCAAAAAATTCATATCTTAGTCGCAAACCCAAAAAATATTCATCAAAATCAGGTATTAAACTACAAAAGTAAATTCGAGTAACACTTAAAAAAATCTTTAAAACATAAGAAGATTTAGTTATTATATTTTTTCTTAAAAAAATGATATGATAGATTGGATTTTAATTTAATAGGGAAAACAACATTTAGTTTTGTTTACAAAGAGAGTTTTCTTTATTCAGCGTCACAATTGTTAAATATTTATTTATTTTTTAATGGAAGTATATAATTCTTATGAAATATATATTTTCTTTCTTTCTTTTTTTCTCCCAAAAAGCAAGAGCAACCCCGTAATAAAAGTAATTTATATTTGTATGTCACTCATTACCAATTTTACTTCACAAAATTTATTCCAATTATATAATTTTGTATTTTATTTCAACTCATCCATCTATTTTTACATATTTATTTATTGTAAAATAACTTGAAATAAGAAATATATAGTTAAAGCGCTGTTTTTTTAAATTATTTCATTTCATATTAAACATCTATTAATTAAATTCAATAAAAATTCAATTAAATTTAAATTATATCTTAAAATTTGTTTTAAAAAATTTTAATCAAGTGCAACGGACATGTCTTCCAAAGTGAAATTTAACACCAACGTAAAAAGATTGAGTTTTAAATAAAATTGGGATATTATTAAGACAAAATAGAATGCATTATTCAAAATGGGCTATATTTTGTTTTCGTTTTTCAAACAAAAGGAGATGACATTTTTTTTTTTTTACCGTAAATGATGTGGATTTTGTTGACGGGAGTTTGAAAATTTTAAACTAATTCCATATTAGTAAAAGGCGAAAATCAATAATAATAATGATGATGATGATAATAATAAAAAAAATCATATTTTTCAAATAATTTTTAACTCCCCTTACTTTTATAAAAAGTGTCCTAATTTACTAAAAATGAGCACTGGATGGGTATATTGATTATATTATCAACTTCAAAGTATAAAGGTTATATTATCAACCTCAAATAAATTAAGAATATGTTTGGTGTTGTGTAGCTGTGTCAAAAAGTCATTTATAAAAAATCTTAACTTTTTTTTTTTTTTTTGGTAAAACAGATTTAAAATCATTTTTAAAAATGATTTAATTTCTCGTTTACTTTAAAAACAATATCATACTAGTTTTTAGATTCACCTAAAATTAGGTAGAATTTTTAATTAATATTTGGTTTTCAATTTTATATTTTAAAAAGAATAATTTATTTATATATTTATCTATTTCTCACTGTTCACGATCTTTAAGCTGGTTGATTTTCTTGGATAATCGGCCTTTTGATTTATTGATTTTCTTGGATAATCGGCTTTTTGATTTATTGATCTTCTCGGCCTTTGAGCTTGTTGATCTTTTTAGAGAATTAGTGTTCGCATGGGGCTTTCGGGGAACTTGTTTCGTGGAGTTGAACTTGAGTTGGTGTTGATGTTAATTTGTTGCGATGTAATTCGATCTCTAGTACCTGATCATTTGATTCTCTCTCGGTTGAATGCGTATGCTTGATATGAGGAAGCGAAGTGCGTGATGATCTTGGAGTTGAAGTCTTGGAAGAATGTATGTATCTCCGAAAAACTTTAGTCTTCAGGTGTGGTTGGCTTCAGGAGTCAGAGAGTCTTCTGGTTGTTAAGATAATCCTCTTTAGGCCATCTGGAATGTAGAATCTCTGACTTACTTGGAGTATTCTTTAGGCCTGTTGATCATTTTGGATCGGCCTATGAGCTTTTCCTTGAGTTTGAGGAGATTGAATCTTCAACGCATGGGTTGTGAAGATAGTCAGTTTGTTGAAATCTTATTATCTTCAAACCTTCAAACTTAAACTTGAGAATAAAAGTGTTTTAGTCTTCGGAACTTTGGGAAGCTTTAGCCTTCAACACCTGAGAGCTTGAAAGCGTTGATTTTCAAGAATTAGGAGCTTCAGTATTTAACTTAAATCTTCAGAGCTTTAATATGCCTTCTAGATTTGAAGACTTCTAGATTTGAAGGAGTCGTGTTTTCAGTCCTCAGAGCTTTGGAATTTTAGATTTTCACTTTTGACCTTTAATTCTTCCAACCTCTCCCAAATGAAGAGATAAGACTCTATTTATAGAGGTTTCTCATAGCCCTTACATGGGCTTAGACCTAATTACTTTATTGGGCTTAAATTGGGCTTGGGCTAAAGTTGGGCTTGAGCCCATTTTTCGTTGGACCGAAATATTGGGCTTGAGCTTAATTTTTAAGTTAGCCCAAACTTTCACTATGCTTTTGAATTGGGTTTGGTCCAAGCGATTTAATTACTTGGTCCAATCCAACTTATAATTTTTCCAACAAACTTGGGCTTTCATTGATGATGTAAAAATTGGTGATTCGCCAAAATTTCTCATTCTATACTCACCTAATAAAATATATTTTCTATTTACCATGAGTTAAATGCATCATTTTTTAAAAAAGTATACTATATTAATTTTAAAAGAATAAAGCTATTTTTCTTAATACTTAAAAATTAATCTATCACAAATAAAATTTATCATATTAAATAAGTATTTAAAAATTTAAATTACGAAAAAAAAAAGTTGATTATAAATCTATTTTAGATAACTGTTTTTTTTTTTTTGTATTTATTTACCAAACACTATAACTTATTTTTTCAAACTAAAATTTATCAACAATATTTAATTGTTTTTAGAGTTGATTTTTCTAAAAACAAAGTGGGTAACAATTATCTTAAAAGCCACCGTGAGCCCAAATGAAGTCTAGGTGGTTCAAAACAATCCACCCAAGAAACGACGACGTCGTATCGCCTGCTACTTTTCTTTCTCGAATGTCCTTTTGGCCTCAGGAGATATATTACGTGGGGCCTTGTCATTCGCTTTACAGGACCAGCCTATCATACTGCGAAGCACCGGATTGCATTCTCTTTGGCTCAGGCAACAAGCAAAGATTTGCAGGAAGATCGAAGAAGTGTTTGTGTAGCGCCAGATTTGTCCTTCCATAGTTCTACCTCTTCAACGATGGTGCTCGAGGTGTATTTCTTCTTTCAATTTCTGTTTTTCCTTTTCAGATATTTGATTTGCTTACAGTCGCCGAGTTTTCATTCCCTAAATTTGAGGATTTCGTGATCTTCTTGCTTTTGTTATCTCAAGTTAGGGTTTTACTAATTTGAGTTTCGTTGTCTGGATTGACGCAGGCGACGATGATCTGTATTGACAACTCCGAATGGATGCGGAATGGCGATTATGCTCCGTCAAGATTTCAAGCTCAAGCAGATGCCATCAATCTTATTTGTGGAGCCAAGACGCAGGTAACTGATCTTGAATCCGTTTCTTGATTTCTTCTAGTTGGCGGGAGTCTCTAGAAATGAAGAAGTCTCTGCATTATTGTGCAATGGGGATTCTGTTGCATTTTCTCATTTTTGTCATCTGAACATCGCACATGTTGGCTGCTCACTCCCTCTGTAGCTCATGATTTGGGATCCAATTTTGTAGTGTGTCTGGTTATGAGAATACATTCAGATAATTGCTCTGTTTGAAAAAATTTGTTAGAAGGAGTGTTATAGGAGGCTTTTTGTATTAGGAATTTGATTCTAGTGACAAGTCTATATGTTTCTGCATTGATTGATTCTAGTGACTAGTCTCTATATGTTTCTGCATTGCTTGTTATTCTGAGTCGTGAATGAACATGTTTATGCTCTGACAGTCTAATCCAGAGAATACGGTTGGGGTTCTCACAATGGCGGGAAAAGGTGTTCGTGTGCTGGTCACTCCTACCACTGACCTTGGCAAGATACTGGCATGCATGCACGGTTAGTTTCTGGACTGAAAAGCACTATATCGTTAGATAGAAATTTCTTACTTCGTATTGCTTTGTTCTATATATTAGTTTTAGTCCATCAAGATATATTTTAAGCCATCGAAACTATGTCCTAATCTTTAAATCTAGGTTTGGAGATAGGTGGTGAGATAAATCTCGCAGCTGGCATCCAGGTGGCTCAGTTGGCTCTTAAGCATCGTCAGAACAAAAAGCAGCAACAAAGGATTATAGTATTTGTTGGCAGGTATGTGCTTTAAAAACCTTTTTCTACCAGCAATACGGTACTCTAGTAAAATATTTTAAGGAGTTTTTGAGGTTTGCACCAACACGCTCCCCTTGAGAATGCAAATTTGGTTACAAGGCTTAAGCCTAGGGTGTTTATGCTTAGGTTAGATTTGGTCGATGATGTTTGAACTTGAAGTTCATATTATGTAATAATCCTTGCCGATTAATGAACCCCACTCGAGACTGTAATGATTGAACTCTGCTGGCTCCAGTAATTTGGGCTATCACCCCAAATACAAATTCTCCTAATTCTCCTATCCAAATGCGTGAATAATTTCTTTTTTAAAATAAATTCTGTAGTATCAAGATGAAAACTGATGAGCTAATGATTTTCCTAAAACTGTCAGCAACCACGTAGATTTGATATCCACATTAATATTTAATACCATGAGACGTAATTTGAAGTGAATCAACTTCCCTGTTTCAGAGCAGCATGTGTGTTCCTCAATCTCATTCACAAGTTCTCTCAGAATGGAAAATTCTCAACCAGCCACTAAAAGTTTAATTAATATAATATTTTGTAAAAATCTTTATGCAATCTGATTCTGGAATTTATTATACTCATCAATTTTTTCTTGTGTATATAAAAAAGACTAGTGTCAACTAACCTACAACCGTCATGTTCAGTTCAGTGCTTAGTGCTCGGTAAATTTGGTGAAGGAATGCTACTCACATTCAAATGATAAATCTTAATCAGCCAATATGGATACATGGAAATCTAAATTAAATTGCATCTTTTCTGTGGCCTCCAATAAGGGTAATATTCAAGGAAAGACTTTAAGTACTTGGGGTTATTTCCCTTCTTAAACTGGCTTATGAAGGTTTGGAGAAATTAAGATCCTAGCTAAGATGAACTTTGATAATCCACTTTTAGCTTTTGAAAACAAAGGTTTCAATACATTGTAATTTATCACTAAATGTCTGATGCAGTCCTGTCAAACATGAGAAAAAGTCACTGGAGATGATTGGAAGGAAATTGAAGAAGAACAATGTGGCCCTTGACATTGTTGATTTTGGTGAAGAAGATGATGGCAAACCTGAGAAACTGGAAAGTCTTCTGGCAGCTGTAAACAGTAATGACACCAGCCACATTGTTCATGTTCCTGCTGGTCCAAATGTGCTCTCTGACGTACTCATCAGGTTGGCTTTTGACTCCGTTCTATTTCAAGATCTTTTGTACTTTGTGTCATAACAATTTATATCCTCATTTTAAGTTCCCTTTATTTGATTTCAGTACTCCTATCTTTACTGGAGACGGGGAAGGTGGAAGTGGTTTTGCAGCAGCAGCTGCGGCTGCAGCTGCTGGTGGCGTATCTGGTTTTGATTTTGGGGTTGATCCCAACTTAGATCCTGAACTTGCCCTTGCTCTTAGAGTTTCAATGGAAGAGGAGAGGGCCAGACAAGAGGCAGCTGCGAAAAAGGCTGCAGAGGAGAATACAAAGCAAGAAAAAGGAACTGAGCAGCCATCTGGCTCACAGGATGCAACTATGACTGAGCGCCCTGGTCTTGCGACTTCTGATGCCGAAAACAAGGCAGCTGATTTAATGGTCAGTGTTGCTTGGGTTTTAGAAAATTGTATTGTATTACCGCATATATATATATATATATATATCATTTATCATCATCGTCATCTATGAAGCATGAACACTCCATTTTAGGCCGAAAGTCCATGTCGGACATGGACACATTCAGACATGCTCGGGACATGTGTCTGACAGGCAGATTTACTTGTCCTATATTTCTTTATTTATTTTTAATTTCAGACACGTGGGTACTCGTTTGGGACACTTCATGGTCTAACATTTTGTGTTGGACCCAAATTTAAAGTCCAAATCAATTATATGTCAAACTAAGATTAAAAAAAAACAAAACAAAACAAAAGGAAAGCCCATTCTTTTAACCAAAGATTGAAAAAAAAAAAAAAAAAAAAAAAATAAAAGTAAAAAAGTAAAAAAGTGAAGTTACAAACCTGAACGTTTCATCTCTTATAATTGTAATTAATTTTTTTAAAGTGGAGTGCATTTAGTATTTTATGTTAGATGTATATAGTCTTAAAAAAGTTAACAATAAAAAGTGTATCCAAACGTGTTCATGTCCCAGTTCTTTTTCTTTTCTTTTCCATTTTTTTTTTTTGAAATTGGTGCATTGCCTTGTCTTGTCTTTCTCCATGTCTCATGTCTCGTGTCTCGTGTCCATGCTTCTTAGATTATTATTATTTATTTGGGCTAGACTGCTCTTTTAAAATCTAACCGTTCGGAGTAATATGATTTTAAACTTTAGCCTCTGGACAGATTGATCCTTTTTCTCTATTCCAATTTGAATATCTTTGATTCTTTGTTACCTTTTGTGACCCGTAATTGGCTGAAAGGCAAAAACAATTCTTATTATTTGAGTTGATTCTGGATTATAGGATGATGAGAATGCACTGCTACAGCAAGCCCTTGCTATGTCAATGGATCCTTCTGCTACCAGTGACACACGAGGCATTGACATACGAGACATTGACATGTCAGAAGCAGCATCAGACGATCCTGAGTTGGCACTTGGTAAGTTTTGCTGTTTCACGTTTTCCCATTTTTTAGGCTTTCATGACTGACAAGTACATACGTCTGTTTTCTCTCCATATAGCGCTATTTTTTTTTTTTTTTTAATTATTGGAATTTCTAGAGAAAACTCCTCAAAACATTACTGGAACATCCTATAGATTGCATGAAATTGCTAATTTTCAAGATGCGTTGGTGATTAATAACAAACAAGGGGCTATAGTTATCCATTATGATAGTTGACCGTTAAGTAGTACAAACATTTGAGTTTGGCTAACTTGCCCGTTTTCAAGAGTGGCATTTGTTAGCAAAATGGACAATTAGACATTGTACAACGTGAATGTGGGTCTAACGTTTGTTAGACATATATTTTACACTTACTAAACATGCTAAATCTACACAATAGTAATTTGAGAGAACAATAAAAGCACACCATACCATGCTCATTTTTTAAGCACGACTATGAGTTCTCTTCTGGTATAAAAATGATATACATTTTAAAAAATGTATCTTAATGGACATGTCATCGCGGCGTTCGTGGCCTAGATTTTCTAAAAATGACGTGTCACTGTATCCATGTATCCATGTTGTGTGGTATCCATATTCGTGATTCTTAGGATGATAGGTTAGACTTGATAAATATTTTTTTATTCATGTCCCTACAAAGCAATCTATCTGATAGTTGGCTTGCAGCTCTTCAGTTGTCTGTGCAGGAAGGCTCCAGTGATTCGACAAGCCAGACAGATATGAGTAAATTGTTGGCCGATCAGTCTTTTGTGTCTTCTATTCTTGCTTCAGTATGTTTACACAGTTTCAGCTTTTCTCCCCCACTTTTCTTTTCTACAGTGAAAAATTTAAGCTTCTCATTGTGGTTTTTCTGCTTCTAAGTGAAATACTAATAAAAATTCTTTTGCAGCTTCCCGGCGTAGATCCAAATGATCCTTCTGTAAAAGATTTGCTTGCTTCCATGCAAAGCCAAGCCGAGGTGAGTCGTGTAATCTTCTGAAAAGATAACTGTTGTTGGCCAAGGGCATGGTAAAGTACTTGGGCCTGTTTTATAATATTTGGCTTTTTGTTTTTTATTTTTTAAAATTAAGATTATAAATATTGTCTCTTCCTCTAAGTTTCTTTGTCATGTTATCCACTTTTTACTAATGTTTTAAAAAACCAACTCAATTTTGAAAAAAAAAAACACAAAACTAGAGACAAAATGATTACCCAAAGATCCTCAAATGGTTGTAAAACGGGTCGAAATGGGGTTATTAGTTAACATCCATAACGTGTTATAGTACTAGACTATCGTTTTTTTGAGGATTTTCATTTTCTTCGACTATATATATTAAGGTATTTAACCAAAACTTTTTTGCAATAACTAGTCACATCACATTGATGACATGGATACGTGAATTTAAATGCAGAATATTTTTACACATGCTACATTCTTTGGGTGCAGGATAAGAAAGACGAAGACAAATCATCAAAGGAAGACGAGAAATGAGGCATTTCGAGCTCGATTTCCAGCCAGAATTTACAGATGTGTAGGAAGATGATTATTATCAAATTCCTCACTGTTCTCACCGGTTTCCAAATTGTTATCTTTTGATGGTAAAATATATGGTATCAGCAGTGTGCCTTCCTCCATTCTGGATCTTCATATCTTATCTTCTTCCTCGTCAGACAAAGGTCGTACAAATCCTTCATTATCAGAGGGGAGAGCCAGTAGCTTCAGAACATTACTTTCTTTTTCACTTGTCACTTCCTCGTTCAACACATTCTGTTTATTCAATGAAAATGATATGTTTGTCCTTTTCCGAATCAACTAAAAGAAAGAAAATAGGTTAAACTATAACTTTGAAGCTTGGGGTTTCTGTTTATTTGGTATTGGGGTCCTTTCCTCCTTTGATCTAAGGTGTTTATTTCCTTCATGACTGAAAAACATAAATTTCATGTTTTATTTAACTCCTTATACTATAAATCCCACATGACATTTTAGGTTACACAATTCTACTTCTCTCAAACTACTTCTCTCATCACTTTCTTAATAAATAATTAAACTTAGAGGTAATATTTAATTTTGGCTCTCACCAGGGAGAGAACAGATTTTACGCAAGGTTGACGATTTTAAATATAATGAAATGAGCTAATTTATTTATAAATAGAGTAAAATGTCACTATTTAGATAAATATAATTGATAGACTACAATATTTTGTTATATTTAAAGATGTTATCATTTAAAATAGTTATTCAAATAAATATGCATTTTAAAATGTTACAAGCCTTACAAAGAAAATAAGAGTCTTGGAGGTCATTAACCCATTTGTTTTCAACTGGATCTTCCTCAGGTCCAATAACTCTTTGGTTCATCTCACTCTCATAAAGCTTCATTAGATCTTCAGGTACATCTTTCATCAGAATCAAATACTGATACATCAAGGACTTTCTTGTTAAACAGATTTGCAGCTCGAACCACCATCAAATCTTGGAAGCCTGCATTTGCTGCCACCATCAAATCCCCACGGACTATGAGTGCCTCCCCGACATCCACCTTTTCTCACAAAAAAGTTGAATAATCAGTACCTTACTCAGACCGTGAGGTTATATATAATATAAAATACAATTAAAGAATAAGTCTAATATATGTTATTTTTCAAATACATATTAAATATTCGTTACGAAGTAAAATTCTCTATTCTTTTTTCTTTTCTTTTCAGACGTTACTTTCTTTGGAATTGGACACTGCAACCGGGTGTTCTTATCTTAAGATTAGTAACGATGAGAGTGCCTTCCCAATTTGTTTTTGTTATCTTCTTCCATTCAAATCAAACAAAACATAATAATAAATTATTTTCTTGGCTATCTTGAAAATGACTTTTAGTTAATTTTAAATTTCTACAAGGGAAATAGACGATAAATTTGTTAAGAAATATTAGCAATGATCCTGTATACATAACTCAACCATGTTTTTTATTTTATAATTACCTAGTATCTGTCAGTTTGATTCATTTGGGGGACTCTGATAAAGCTGACATTAACCACTAATTATCTTTATCTTTGACAATATTCGAATTGGTAGAACCAATACGATACATTGTCAAACGAAATATAGTTAACTCAGGAAAAAGTTTTACTATATTCTAAAAATTGTTGGAACAATGAATTTGATGGAATATGTGGTTCAAAATTTTGAAAATCATGGTAGTGAGAATTCTCATCCCATCGACTATCAAAGAGGAGTCTAATATGTTGTAAACTCATAGCAAAAGCAGTAGCTCGTTAAAGAAACCACGACAAAACCTAAATTGATGAACACTGTACAAAAGTTATGGCCATTTTTTTACTGATATTTCTTTTTTCAAATCGTTAAAATAATAGTAAAATTAATTTATTAAGAATATGAGAAATATACAACTAATTTATTAAGAATGTATATAAAAAATTATGAAAAATAATTCAAAAATTTGAATAAAATTGAATAAGTATAAACCAATGAAAAATCATTCAAAGATTTGAATAAAATATATTGATAAAATAAAATTTAATAATATATGGGTATTTAAAATATAATTTGGTAGAAAAATCTGGATATTTAACTAAGGTGGAATTGATTCAAGGAGTAGTTAAACAAAATCTAAAATAATAATAAAATATGGAGATTATGTTAATTACATGAGCAAAATTAGGAATGCAGTTGTTAATATCAACGATTATTCTGTATACATAACTCGACCGGTTTTTTATTCTACAATTACTAGTATTTGTAGTTTCATCAACAACCAGACAAGGACAAATAAGGGATTTAGGAATTTGTGACCATGAGTTGCCATAAATCTTATTCCGATGCGGTTTTGCCATTTTTCAAAACGAAACATTAGATTTTGCCCTACACTCCAATTCCCCTAAATTAAACCCATTTTTGGCTCAACTGGACTTTAGCCCAAATTATAATATCAAATTGGACCAAATTAATTTTATTCAATCCAATGGTCATGTTGAAAGCATGTGGCATCATTCAATTCATCAATTTATGTCTTACTTCAATTTAGAACATCTGTCAACTTCTAATTAGTTTCAAATTCAATTATTTGGAATTTCATCATTACTTTAGTAAATGACGTGACAATTTGCGATTAGTCTAAAATTTTTCATTCAACAATTTAATATAAATTTTTTATTATATATATTTTTTATAATATTCGATCATTTTAGTATTTAAGTTTAATGTTAAAAGTTTGTTTTATTAGTTTTTTTAATATTTTTATTTGTTTTTGTTTGTAATTAAGTTTGATAATTAGTAAAATAATTAGTAATGTATTGTGTTTTTTTATAATAAATTTTTTTTATTTAAAAATTTTTGTTTTTTTGTTTTTTTTTTGTTATTGAATACAAAATTATTAATTTGAGTGAATTTTTATTATATACATTTATTGTGATAAATTGTTTTAGTATTTAAGTGTGAGGTTCAAAGTTTTTTTTTTTTTTTTTAATATTTTAAATATATATTTTTAATATTTTTGTTAGTTTTTGTTTATATTTAAGTTTGATAATTAGTAAAATAATTAGTAACGTATTGTCTGTTTTTTTTTTTTTTTTTTTTAGAAAATAGCCGACAAATGTTTGTTGTTTACAAATGATAAATAGTAACAATTTGTTAAAATGGTAGGGATGACACTTGGTGTAGATATGAGAGCAAATCGGTTAGAAATAGTATATAAACATCCTAATCTAATACCATCAGTATGTCATTCCCTTTTCCTAATGAACAAACAATGAACTTGATGTTCTCAATCGCGATATCACTCTCGAATTTAGTGCATTTATATGTTAATATGAGTATGGTGGGATTGGATATAAACTTGAATGCACAACCTTTTAGTCCGTTTGAAGATCTGATTTAATTTATTGACCCCGATCCTGAATAAGTTGCATCATTTTGTGATTATAAAGACATGAAACAGTCAATACAAGGATTTTAAAATAGAAATAGACGATGAATTCGAGGAGTTAGATTTTGAAGGTCGTGAACAGGAGTTATCTTTAGATACATTCAATGATTTGGATGCAATAGATAACATTCTACAACACGTCCCAATTGTATCCCCTGTGCCTGTTGACAATACCCAATTGCGTAAGGAGATGATTTTTCAAAACAAATAAATGCTACAACATGTCGTCCCAATTGTAACCCTTGTGCCTGTTGACAATACCCAATTGCGTAAGGGGATGATTTGTCAAAATAAAGAAATGCTATAACATGCAGACATGTGTTTTCCTATTAATTGTCATGCACCATATGAGGTTGTAGAATCGACACCAACGATTTGAGTAATTAATTCGAAAAAGTGGGAACAAAGGTTGCAAATGGAGACTTCATGCAACAAAGAAAAAATCGCATGGCTTGTTTGAGATCACTAAGTATGTTGAGCAACATACATGTTTTTACTCAGAACTTAGTAAAAGTCATGTGCAGTTAGATTCTTCGATGATTGCACTAGAGTTTTGTGATGCCATAAGAGAAAAACCACCCATTAGTGTGACACAATTATAGTCCGACATAAAAACAAAATTTGGATATCTATCATGTTCCTTACTCAGGGTGTGGGGAGGGCAAAAGAAATGTGTTGGGTAAAGTGTTTGGTGACTGAGACAAGTCATACAAATTATTGTCTAGGTGGCTGGTATATGGTTAAGCAAACCAATCCCGGAACGCGTGTGGATGGAGAGTAAAGGAAACACCAACTGAAGAACATAACATCCTCACTTCTGTATTTTGGACATTTGGTCCTTGTATAAAAGCTTTTAATAGACATCGGTAGATGATTCAAATAGACGGTACCCACCTGTATGGAAAATATCGAGGAAAGTTACTGATTGCTACATTAGTTAATTCAAACGAGCATTTTCTTCCTCTTGCAACTCATGAGAATGGTTCTTGAAACATTTGAGAGAACTTGTTACACACAAAGAAGTGTGTTTAATTTCAGATCGACATGCTGACATTATCAAGTAGTGAACAATCCAAAAAATAATTGGATGGGACCAAACTGTTACCATCGATTCTGCTTACGACATATTGTTAGCAACTTCAACAAAAAATACAAATCCAATACATTAAAGAATTCTGTTTATCGTGCCACATGTCAATTCTAAATTCAAAAGTTTAATAAAGCTATTGAGGACATCAAAGGAATAAATTGGAGTTGTATGATTTATATATATATATATAACATTGGTATTGAGCAATGGACTCAACCACACAATGGAGGGTCCAGGTACGGGTGAATGACGAAAAAATTTATCTGAGAGCATAAATGAGGTCCTTAAAGAAGCTCGAATGTTGCCGATAAATACTCTTGCTCAAATAACAATTTTTCATACATGCATGGACATGGGCATAGTCGTGGAGAGCATAACGAATATTTATACTATGAAGCGTCTGCACATAAACAAGAGCCACAAGAGTAACATCAAGAGAAACTAGAACAACCTAGAGTTCAAAGTTGATGACGACAACCATCTCGAAATCAATGACATCTGCCTTGTGGGACACATTGATTTTTTTTAATTATTATTTTTAAATAAATGAGAAACATTAAATTATTGTTGATATGAACATTTTAATTTACATTTTATTATTTTCCAATTATGAACCATAGTTGTAATATGAAAGGAAAAAAATATTGAGATTTTTTTTCTATGATATCTCTGAGAGTTAATTTTACTTATTATTAAGAAATACAAGGGTAAAATTTTTTTCTTATTAAGAAATAGAATGGTAAACTTACCTAGGATACTTTGTTTAGGGAAGATAAAAAATTAGGTAAAGAATTAATATTAAAAAAATAAAAAAAGGGAAAAAAGGGTCGACAAAGAGTTTTCAACTCTTTAATTTAAAAAAAAAAATTCGTACAAGTCAAATCTCAAAACTACCCTATTTCTTTAATTACTTTCAAATCTACAATATTTCACTAGGATTTATAAAACCTACCATTTTCATCTAATTTTTCCAATAAATGTTGGGGTTAACTGTTACATACTCTTGTGAAAATGACTAATATATCAATTATTATATATGGGCGATTTATTTATTACGTATTGTTATAATCACATTGATGTGGAGATCACTGTCCAGAACGAAAAAGACAAAAAAAATCTTTAAAAAGGTAACAATCATTAACTTTCTGCCCTAAAATCCAATCGTCGTCTTGTCTTCCTTCCAAATTCAGCGTAAAGTGATGGCCAACCGACGGATAACTCTTACTATTATTCCTTCCATGTGGGGAATCGGGCATTGGAGTGGATAATCTCATGATTCACTGAATCAGACAAAGCTTTTCGTCATTTGGGTTGAAGCTTTTCGTCATTTGGGTTGAAGTTTCTGTTATGGAAATTCAATGCCTGTTTTTCCTTATTTATCATCTCTACACGATGGATTACAAGAGGAATATTAAACGGAAAAATCAAGGAATTCTTCAATGGAGGTCAATAATTTCTCTTGTACCGAACTTTGGTTTCAAGCTTTTAAAGATCCAACAGAGTCAACATCATTTTCTATGCCGGCCAGAAAAACCCAAAAGCCAAAAACCATGTCTCCCTTGTATTCTGCTAGAGTTGGGGGAATCGGCCTTGAATAATGGAGAAGCAAGCTAGTTCTAGCTTACCCTTTTCATTTCTGGTTCTTGTGCTGATATTTTTTTGCGTTGAAGTGAATGGTAATTTTGTGAACTATGACACTGGTGGTGGCGCTGTGGAAGGCAAGCTGAATGTTCACTTGGTTGCTCATTCGCACGACGATGTTGGCTGGTTGAAGACGGTTGATCAATACTATGTTGGTTCAAACAATAGTATTCAGGTTAATTGATATTCATAATCTTGTATTCAATAAAAAGTGGCTTGTTTAGCGGATTTGGAAAATGTTTTTTTGATGGTTGAATTTGATGGTGTTTAAATAGGGAGCGTGTGTGCAGAATGTGCTTGATTCAGTTGTTGATTCTTTGCTTCGTGATTCAAACAGGAAGTTTGTATTTGCTGAAATGGTAACTTCTTTTCTCTGTCTCTTTTAATCACTGGGATGCAATCTTTTATGAGGGAATCTAGAATGAGTACTTTTAACAAAAGTACAAGCACAGTAGAAAGAATTAGTGATTAGTGGCTTGGCTTACTCTGTAAAGTACTTTTAAAGTGATTTCTGATCAATTACTTGAGGAAAACACTCTATATGTGCATTATAAAAAGCACTTTATTGTTGTTTTTAGCCTTTTCTTTTTCCAGCAATTTCTTTTATTTAAAAGCACTCCTAAAGGTATACCAAATGTCCCATCTTGAATTTGCTATCTCTTTCCATGTTGAAGGTTAAAGCTTTGGATCTCCTAAATTAGCCCACAGCATGAGGAAGCCATGTAAAAGTTTTACTTAATGAAGTTCATTTTGAATGGTGTAGGCATTTTTCCAGCGATGGTGGTCACAACAAAGTCCTGTACTCCAAAAAAGAGTGAGAGAACTTGTTGAAGATGGACAGTTGGAATTCATGTATGTAATTATAGAACAACTCTAGCCTTTCTCTGACCCTGTTATATTGAGGATATTTTGCACTATTTTATTTTTCTTCTATATCTTTAGAAACGGAGGTTGGTGCATGCATGATGAAGCAACAAGCCATTACATAGACATGATTGACCAAACCACACTTGGGCATAGTGTGATAAAGCAAGAGTTCAACAAGGTTCCTCGTGCTGGATGGCAAATTGATCCCTTTGGCCACTCTGCTGTGCAAGCTTACTTACTTAGTGCTGAGGTTCTTAATTTCGTTTATCACTAATCTTCTCTCCTTTCAGCGATCTCTTGATTTGTACAATTTCTAACACAGTTCTGGATTTCCATGCTTTCATTTTCCAGGTTGGTTTTGACTCTGTACATTTTGCAAGGATTGATTATCAGGATAGAGCAAAGCGCAAGGTAGATAAATCTCTAGAAGTTGTATGGCGTGGCTCCAAAACATTTGGTTCTTCATCTCAGGTTTACCATAACAAATCAGATTTACTCTCTTCTTACAGTGTCCATTCTTTCTTGTGATCTGCTGTTGTATTTTTATACTTATTTTTGTGCTTACTGCTCGTTTGCAGATTTTTGCAAATGCCTTCCCTGTACATTATAGTCCTCCACCTGGGTTTCACTTTGAAGTGAACGATGATTCCAATCTTATTCAGGTATAATGTTTGTGAAGGAAAAACTACTCCAAATCCTTGGTAACATTCACATTACCTCTTAAATAATATGATAAAAAACTGCAGGATGATCCTTCACTTTATGACTACAACGTTGAAGAGCGGGTTAATGATTTTATAGATGCTGCCCTGAACCAAGTAAAATCTCCATTTGATGATTTGCATTCTGATTTTAGGCAAGAAGTGGTAACGACAGACATTGGTTAATTATTTGCACTATGAATCATGCATGTGCAGGCAAATATCACCAGGACTAATCATATTATGTGGACAATGGGTGATGATTTCCAGTACCAATATGCTGAGTCCTGGTTTAGACAAATGGATAAGTTTATTCACTATGTTAAAAAGGTGTGGTTCAATGGAAATTCAATTCTTTGGCATGTGTATTGCATTCTGATTACTGGGTTACCGTTTCCCTTTATGTTTTGTTGTTTCGGGATGCATAATTTACTAGGATGGTCGGATTAATGCTCTGTATTCAACACCATCCATATATACTGATGCAAAACATGCAGCAAATGAGTCATGGCCATTGAAAACCGATGATTTTTTCCCGTGAGTCCTGCATCCAGCATCATCCTTCAAGTTTATGATGTTTCCTCTATTGGTGAACATAATTTTCTTTTTTGGGTATTGTATAAGTGATCAATAAACTTCCACATCGATAATAACAGGTATGCTGATCGAGAACATGCGTACTGGACTGGCTTCTTTACAAGTCGCCCAGCCTTTAAAGGATATATCAGGATGCTTAGTGGATATTACTTGGTATGTCATAACTCATAAGGGTAGCTGAGGATTTATTGAGTGACTAAATTTACGTTGTATTGTATTGTACATCAAGGAGTGCCACAATCTCCTATACATTTTGTCGTGCTCTTGAATATAGCTACTGAAAATCTTCTATTGTGATGCCAAGAAGAATCTGAATTGCTAGCTCATTGATTATGAATTTCTTGGTACATTTTAAAAATCCATATCAATTGAATAATCTTCTGTTTCATATTAGGCAGCACGACAAGGAGTGACTAAATTTACGTTGTATTGTATTGTACTTTAAGGAGTGCCGCAATCTCTAGTACATTTTGTCGTGCTCTTAAATATAGCAATCTTCTAATGTGATGCCAAGAAGAATCGGAATTGCTAGCTCATTGATTTTAAATTTCTTGGTACATTTTAAAAATCCATATCAATTGAATAATCTTCTGTTTCATATTAGGCAGCACGACAGCTCGAATTCCTTGTTGGAAGGAAATCTGGTAGCCCCAATACTTATAGTCTTGGTGATGCTTTGGGGATTGCACAGCACCATGATGCAGTGACCGGTACTGCTAAGCAACATACTACTAATGACTATATGAAACGGCTTGCTGCAGGATCCTCTGAGGTGGGTTTCATATTTCTTGCTCGAGCCTTGGTTTGATACTATAATTGCATTCTAATTTACCCTTTGTTCTTCTGTAAGCTTGAATATATCTTAGGTTTTAATCTAAAGACAATGGATACATTTACAGGCTGAAGCAGTAGTCAATTCTGCCCTTATTTGCCTGGGACAAAAACAATTGGGTGACCATTGTGAGCAATCAAAAATACTAAGCCAGGTGATGATTTGTTGTTGCTTGGACTTCTGACGTTATTTATCTAAGTTCACCTTTTTACTGAAATTTGTTTTTCATTTTCGGGTCATTTGGATTCTTTTTCTCATTATCTTGTTGGAATTGTTGCAGTTTATAACTTTTGAAATTCCCTTTTATTTTTTTTTTAGTGTCCGTTACTCAATATCAGTTTCTGCCCACCAACTGAGCAAGATATTCAAGAAGGGAATAGTTTGGTAATGTTCCTTTTCTTTTCCTTACCTTGAAAAAGTTCTTTTTATAATTTTCAACTACAATGTGAATGTGTAAATGTGCCTTCGGCCAGGTCATGGTGGTGTACAACCCTCTTGGATGGATTCGTAATGATATTGTTAGAATACCAGTGAGTAGAAACTTGCTTTTGCTTGCTTATTTCACATTCCAGACAATTGAATGATTTGGATTATTACCACATCATCTTCAACAGAAGAACACTAGGAAGTAGACCTTTTACAATTGAGGGAAATATGAATAGAATAGAAAGAGAAGTGGAATTCGTTTATTCATATAATCTGAAATGAAAACTTTCATCAGGTTCATGATGCTGATCTTGTTGTCCAAGATATCTCAGGCAAAACCATCGAAACACAATTTGTTGCTGTTGATAAAGTCACAAATAACATAAGTGAGTTCTATGTGAAGGCCAACTTGGGACTGCCGAGGGGACAATTTCCCAAGTACTGGCTTCTTTTTCAAGTATCAGTTCCTCAACTTGGATGGAACACGTACTTTATTTCTAAAGGAAGTGGTGGAGGTAGATATTTTTGACATTCTATCCCTAAGTCCTTTTTTCCTTTCAAGTGGATCTTAAGTTGAGCTCATCTGCTCAGAAAATTATAGAATCCTTAAACAATTAATCGAGATTTCTATTTTACTTTTGTACCAAAATTATTCAGGTAAAAGAAGATCAAAATTCCTTCCCGCGGACAGTCAGAATGATACCATTGAGGTTGGACCTGGCCAGTTGAAGATGTCCTTTTCTATTGCATCTGGTCAACTCAAACGCATGTACAATTCAAAAACAGGGGTAAATCGTCTCGCTTTTTCCGGTCCAAGTAATTTTAGTATTAAAAGGTTGATATAAGATGGATGAAATTAGAACTTTAAAATAAATACTTCACTTATCATATACTGCTTGGCTGGTGATTAGATGCATTTTGTTAGTTTTCAAGTTCCAGTGCATGTTAAACTTGATTATGATTGATCGGGTGATCTTACTGTGTTATTTCCTCAATTTTTGTTTGTTGAGAAATCTCAATAAGATTAGCGTCCTGTGTATATGAGAGTAGAATTTTTCGGCTCTACGATCTAATTGCTTTTTATTTTTGTTAGTAAAATGGAATAATTCTATACTTGTTAACTTGTTATCTCCATATGCCAGGTTGATGTACCAATACAACAAAGCTATCTTTGGTATGCTTCATCTTCAGGTTTCTATAGTGATGAACAGGTTTCTCTAGCTCTTTAGACAAATACATTTCATGAAATTTAAATTTGGCATCTACTAATATGTCTTTTCCACAATTTCTTCACGTAGAATTCTGGTGCATATATTTTTGTGCCACAAGGGGAACCAAATATCCTTTCCAGATCAGTAAGTCTTATGTTTCCCTTTGTTACTTCTTATGTGTAATGTGCATCAAGTTGTTAATTTTCATGTATTTATTATGTTCCAAACCTCCTCTTTTTCCTCATTTTTCATATTGAACAAAACAGGTTCCTGTGGAAATCATTCGTGGACCGCTAGTTGAAGAGGTCCGCCAACAATTCAGTCCGTGGGTCTACCAGGTTGCTTACTAAAAATGGAATGAAATTTAAAAAGGATCTGTCCATTTGGGTTCATATCTGTTAATGGCTTAATCTTTGAGTATATGCTTGTCCATTAGGTCGTTAGACTTTTCAAAGACAGAGAGCATGCTGAATTTGAATTCACCGTGAGTATGTTGGAACTTTTTTCTCAAATTGCTCGACATTTCATCTTCCTATTTGTAAAAGTCCAAAATTTATTGATGTCTTAAGCGTCTATTGAATGGTTCGGGTGATTTTCTACTCTTAAGGTTGGTCCAATTCCAGTGGATGATAGTGTGGGAAAGGAGGTCATCACAAGATTGACAACGAATATGGTTACGGATAAGGCGTTCTACACTGATTCGAATGGGAGAGACTTTTTAAAGCGGGTAATAGCATACAAAATGTTCAAAGTTCAATTTGAAATATCTTTTACAAACATTTTTGAATTATCACTCTCTCTCTTATTCTTTTGAGAACATTTTCCTTTTCTTCTCTCTTGTTCTGCACTAGTTCTCTCTTGCCTTCAATTGTTTATTGCTTTGTAGTTACAATGAGTATAATTTTCAGGTTCGAGACTATAGACAAGACTGGAATCTTTCTGTCAATGAACCACAGGCAGGAAACTATTATCCGGTAATGCTCAATTACTTGATTGACTGTGAAGTTCATTAATCAAGTAGATGGTATAGGGGTCTTGACCTTTGCGCTATTTGGGATTCTCTTCTCAGCTCAATCTTGGGATTTACACTACAGATAAAAAAACTGAATTATCTGTTTTGGTCGATCGTGCCACCGGTGCAGCCAGCATTAAAGATGGACAACTGGAGTTAATGCTTCATAGGTTGATTTGCTTTCTAACATTCTTATTCTCTGATGCTTGAATATACCATACCATTTTATCATGGACATCAAATTAGCTGATAATTCTTTCATATTTTTATAATGCGAAAGGCGTACTATCCTTGACGACAGTAGAGGAGTAGGGGAACCTCTTGACGAAAGGGTGTGCGTCGACAACAAATGTCAAGGATTAACGGTATTAACTTGACTGGAACACGATTTTCTTTTGAGTTCAGTTTCTGTTCTACAGTGAAATGGCAAAGGTTGGAAATGGAATGCTGTTTTGCAAACTACGGAAATGTTTTGATTTAAAAAGTTTCTCAGTATGAAACGATGATTGAACTATGTAAATAACTCAGGAAGGAAATTCTAAGAAATTTTCTTCTCAGAAGCAGCTTCATCTTGCCTCGTAATTAATTACTTATATGTTCCGAATTCTTCAGCTAGGAAAATTTTAGCTTTCTCCAGAATATTAGATTTTAACTATTGATGTATAGTTGGGTTGTGTGTAATACATGAACTGAAAAAGTAGGCCTTTTCTTCTTTTCCTTTTTGTGATGGATATCATCAGATAGTGAAGAACGTTCTAGTGTATTAAACCACCATGAAGAACATGTGCCATATAATTTCAAATTATCTTGTTTTTTTTTTTCCCAAAAAAAATAAAAAATAAAAAATAAAAAATAAAATGAAATAGAAAAAGTTTCTCATGTTTTTCATCGATAAAAGTACAAAACAATAGACCTGAATTGTATGCTTTCCTCATATCTAATTGACAATCTTTTTATCAGTTAAGAGGAAATTACTATGTGAACATCAACCAACTGGGTTCTGGAGCTCGTTGGCGCCGAAAAACAGGCCAAGAAATCTACTCTCCGCTTCTCCTAGCTTTTGCGCATGAGGTATGATATATGATCTTATGATACTGTAAATAACATACAAATTTCCTCTCTTGGTAATATATATTGTTTGTATAGAAAAGGGAGACCTGGATTGCATCTAAGGTGACCAAATCAACAACAATGGATCCATCTTACAGCTTGCCTCTCAATGTTGCCTTGATTACCCTTCAGGTGATCTGCGCATCATCCACTTTGCCCTCGCTCTTGTTCTCGTTCTCGTTTTCTCTCTAACTTTTATTTCTGTAGAAGTTGAATGATGGAAGTGTATTAGTCCGGTTGGCTCATCTATACGAGGTAAAACAAACATCCCAGAAATCTGGCTCTGTCAAAATGTACAAATCATTTAGTTTATAAGTGAATTTAAACTCGAAAAGAGAAAGAAGTTACCTTCATTCTGCAAGCTAATCATAACTATTTCGACTACAATCTCTTCAGGCTGGAGAAGATCCTGAATACTCAAAATTGGCTAAAGTGGAACTCAAGAGAATGATCCTCAAGAAAAGGGTATGTGAACAAGAACCAACTCAAGTATGTAGACTAAATGAAATAACTTGTTTCTATTCCATGGATTATTGCTGGTGGGGTTTCTGTTTTTTTTTTTTTCCCAGATAAATGAGGTGAAGGAGATGAGTTTATCAGCAAATCAATTGAAATCAGAGATGAAAAAGAAGGCATGGAAAGTTGAGGGAGATGGCAAAACAGAAGCCACCCCAGTTAGAGGTGGCCCTATTGACCAATCAGCTCTTGTTGTGGAGTTGGGCCCAATGGAGATTCGTACTTTCATATTGAAATTTTGAATAAAAATTTCATCTCTATATTTAATTTACACAAAAATATCAGCAATAAAGTTGAGAATTTGAGATCATTGCCTCAAATTCGTTTCAGCAAAGCTCTTCTACGAGTGTGTAATTGCAACAATTTCTAAATAAATTTAATTGCAACAGTTTGGTTCAATGGATGACAATCATCTATTTTAGATTTAATATGCTATGAATTTTGTTGACACTCAATGTTGTAGGGTCAAGCGGGTTATCCTATAAGATTAGTCGAGGTGTGCATGAACTAGAATTTAATATTTATTATAATAATTATAATCATTTAGATGTGTTTTGCAAATATTCCAAGATATAACTAAGAATTGTGTTTAACCTATAATTTTAATCTAAAATTCCCGTTTCTATAATTAAAAGCTTGTTTTTACATTTTGTTTATAATATATGGTGTGGGGTGAACTTTTGACTTCAAGGTTGATAGGATAAACACTATGCTAATTGAATTATGCTCTTAGTTCTTATCTTTACTCTTCTAATTTTATCAACTTTATACATAATTTGAACATTAGTACCGTTTAAGAAAAATGACTAGTCCAGCCATAGCTCAATTGAGATAAAATATTTGTTATCAATTTTAATGTTGGAGGTTTGAATCCACCACCCATGTAATCCCCCACCCACATTAGAACCAAAAAAAGTTGAACCATATTTTGGGAAGTACCTTATATTTCAAAAAATATATGCATGTGATAGAATGTTAAACATTATCAATAACCTAAATTGTTAATCCAAGCACAACTCAACAACATTAAAATATCGAAGTCTTAATTTTACGAAAATGTTAATGAAAATATCGATAAAGTGTCGATATGGATAGATATTTATGGAAAAACTATACAACAAAAATTAAAAAAAGGATAAATTTCAATTAGTAAATAAACATTTTATAATTTTTAAACAAATTAACATACCTATCATGTATATTATATTTACATTAATAACACTTTGTTGTTTAATTATTATGTAACATAGATTTTTCTATAATATAGTAAAAATATTGATTCACTCATCATATCAATGTTGAATTCATGAAAATGTAGAAATATCAACATGTCAAAAGAAATTTAATACTATAAGTTCAATCGACAAGATATCAATTACTATTTGAGACAACGATTTAATTCTCCAATCACAATTGTCCAACTAAAAATAATAATCTTTTTTCTAAAAAAATAAATAAAATTGTTTCTTTTGAAATCATGAGTTAGAGAAGTGGTTTTTTTGCGCTTAAGAAAATAGTGGTTAATGTAAAAAGAAATAAAAAGGAAAGAGGGAAAAGAAGTCACAAAGAAATAGACCGAGTGGTGGTACCTTGTTGCTCAAGTTGGGATTTCTCTCCATCTCTATAATTTCCGCTGCAAGCAGAGCCCAGTACGAGGGAGAAAGAAGGAGCTGAAGCAAGACAACAATGGCAAGATACGATAGGGCAATCACCGTCTTCTCCCCTGACGGCCATTTGTTTCAAGTCGAATACGCTCTCGAAGCTGTGCGGAAGGGTAACGCCGCCGTCGGTGTTCGTGGTACCGATACTATCGTCCTCGGTGTTGAGAAGAAAGCTGCCCCTAAGCTCCAAGACTCCAGGTACTTCCATTTCGTTCTCTGTTTCTGCCTGTGAATGGATCTATCTTAAATGCCGAAATGGAGTGTGAAGGTCTGAGATTTACTGAGATCATTTGTGCTTCTGTATGGTCCAGTATTCCAATTTTTTTTTAATCATTTCGGCGGATTTGTGATTCGACACCTTCTTGTGTCATACAAAATTTAACTGATCGGCCATGTTTCACTAGAGAAACTGGATTTGGTATTTCTTGCCAAAATGGCTGATGGTTTTCCGAGTAAGGAACGCGTTAATTGTAGTTTGGCGCTAAATGATTTTGATTTTGTTGTTCTTTCTATACTCCAATTGTTATAACTGGGGGATAGTAGTTCGTGTCATCCGCTAATTTCATGCGATTTTGTTCTGTGGAAGAACTAACACAGCTTCTGGGTTTCTTTCTTTTTTTTTCCCCCTGGCGGTAGTATGTTAACAAAAAATATGTTGAATTATCCAATTAATGTCTACTTGGCGGCGTTTTGAAATTTAATAATGAAGGAAGGAAACCAGCCTTCATTTAGATAGGAAAAACTATGTCCAATCTGGTGATGTCATTTCAACACCATGTCCATTTGCATCAACATTACTGGTTTGTTCAATTTGTATCAATAATGGTGGTATCATGAATGGTCGTCTTGGCAGAACACACACTCATGCTTTTACCATAATTTGTACATGATGGTGAATATTTCATAATCTTCTATTCGGTGAAATATCCATTACTGATATTCTCCTTTTGTTTACAGATCTGTGAGGAAGATCGTGAATCTTGATAACCATATTGCACTAGCTTGCGCTGGGCTCAAGGCTGATGCACGTGTCTTGATTAATAGAGCTCGGATTGAATGTCAAAGCCATCGGCTTACAGTTGAGGATCCAGTAACCGTTGAGTATATTACTCGTTACATTGCAGGTCTTCAACAGAAGTATACCCAAAGTGGTGGGGTGCGACCATTTGGCCTCTCAACCTTGATTATAGGTTTTGATCCATATACTGGCGCTCCCTCACTGTACCAGACAGATCCTTCTGGGACATTTTCAGCTTGGAAAGCAAATGCAACTGGTAGAAACTCCAATTCAATAAGGGAATTCTTAGAGAAAAATTATAAGGAAACTGCTGGTCAGGAAACTGTGAAGCTTGCTATTCGTGCATTGCTTGAGGTGAGTTCATTAATATTTTTCATTAGGTCTATCTCATATATGTTGGCACAGTTGCTTCGGAAAGCTATCCTTTTTTTGGACCATTTCTCGATTTGTGCGTGTTATCCTTTTGCAGGGACCATGCTAATCTTCTTTGTATCATTCCAATTTTATCAGATGTCCCTAGAGGGATAAAAAGCTTTCCTTTTATAAGGAAGAATTCAAATTTCACATTTTCTTTCCTCACAATTTTGTGGTGGGGCTTTAGAGTTGCATATATCATTTATACTGCCTTACATTAGTTCATGGGTATCTTGCAGTAATTCACTTCTTAATTTGCCTCTCATTAAGTTCTTTTGACTATAGCTGATAGATGTCATGCTAGAGTCAGTTAATTCCTTCACCTTACCAGAATCATTTTGAGCTGCTCATTATGGCTAGTTTTGATTGTTGAAGTTGTGTTTCTAGAGTGAGTTAGGAAGCTTAAGATCTTACTTGAACTAGATATGTTCTGTAGCTTTTTCACTTATATCCTTGAGTTCTATACATTCATTTAGGAAGCGAGTCAGCTTTATATTCACACATTTTCCTATGGTTGCCTTCCTGAAGTTATTTGGTAAGGAATAGAGATAAACATAACCATCTCAAGTAGCTCTTGGATGCATGGTACTTATGGCTAAATATTACTGAAGATATCATTACTATAATGATGAGATTAGAAATAAAAATGGTAAATTGAAAACTCCATGAGAAGACAAGACGACTATCAGGTTCCAAATCTCGGGCTAATCCTTTTCCACATTAGAACTTATTCCTCTCAGTCACGGTTCCTTACAAAGCTATAACTGTATTCATCAGAGTTCCTTTGCCCCTTTGCTCCCTTTCAAGTCCTTTTCAAGTGGTGATTTCACAAGAACGTCTAAAAAAAATTCCAGCTGCTTCCACCAAATGAGTGGAGGAAGTTCAGAAAAAGACTATTTGCAATTATAGCAATTTTACATAGAATACACCAAATCAGGGCAGATATAAATGAAAGAATTTCTAAGCTGAATTTTAGCAGAAGTGTTTAAACATACATGGGCATAAATCTTCAGAAACAATTTTCATTTTCTAAGGTAGAATGGAACTATTAAAAAAAACTTGTCCAATTGTGTGTTCAAATAACTTTCCAAAGTGCTATTATTATTGAATGAGAACTACTGAGACCGTTGAAGGATAACCCTTCAAGGTGTTATTATTATACAAGAACTTAACAGAGAAGGAACCTAGCTCTCCAGTAGCCAAAATCTGTTGGTCCTGCCTTTGATTACATCAAAATTTCCTGGTTTAAGAAGTTAGAACATTCTCCATCTTCCATTCTTTCTGCTGTTTTCCAAAGTCCAACTTCCTAAGTCATTTTATTTTACAGTACCGATAGACTTGCCCAAACTATTTTATTGAAGGTGGTAATCTCATATAAATCTTTCATGGTTGATGTTGATGACTACAGAATCATCTAAAACTATGAGATATTAATATACCACAATGCAAATCAGTACACAGCTGTGAAGAATAGAAAATCACATAACTACTTTTGTTGTATAAATTGAATTGAGATCTAAAGATACCTGACACAGATTATATTGAATTTCTTATGACCCTTACGTAAATAGCTCTTGGTCTAATGGGGTTTTCTAGGTTTGGTATCTTTAGATGTCTAAATAGCTCTCCCTTGCTTCCTCATTCTCCGGCACAAGGGCTGCTGTAAGGAACCATTCATGTAGATAGGCATATAATTTTCCTTGTGGACGTTTGATGATGAACGAGAGGGTCTAAAAAAGATTAACAATGCCATAAAGCCAAGTCGTTAGAAAAACTATGAATTCTTTTAGAAAAACTATGAATTCTTTTTCTTTTAAATCCAGGTTGTTGAGAGTGGTGGAAAGAACATAGAGGTCGCAGTGATGACAGAGGAGCATGGACTGCGACAATTGGAAGAAGCTGAAATTGACGCTCTCGTTGCAGAAATAGAAGCAGAAAAAGCAGCTGCTGAGGCTGCAAAAAAGGCTCCTCCCAAGGAAACATGATCCCATTTCTTACATTTCTTGAGGCATTTTTTAATCTTTTAGTTTTCTGGTGTAGTGAATGGACCGTTAAAATCTTATTCTGAACTTCCAAACTTATACCATTTTGTGTATCATTGACACGAGGTGGCCATAGTTGTCTTGTAGCCTCTGAAAAATGCCTGATTATCCTTCCAGCCTCTTTCAATGGGATGGCAAAATGATGTGATTTGTGTATTGTTGTTGAGATTATTGTGTCCATGAATGTGATGCATCATGCATAGTTCGTAAACATGCTCTTGTTTGAGCCTAGGTGAGCCAAAACAACCTATGCTGAGTAGTTGGGTTACTGTTACATCATGTTAGAATGTAGTTTGTATAAATTTGAATTCTATGAGTTTGAATAGGAAATATTGATGAACATGGCTGCCGGGGTAAATTTCTAGTACTACGAATCTCTCTATTTATTGTGTTCTATATTGTGTTTTTTAAAGATAGAGTGAAACCTTTTGACATTAATATTGGGTCTATTAATACTTATGAAGACATTTGTAGTGTGAACAAAGAGAGTATAGTACTTCTGTAGTACTTGAATTTTTTTCTTGCATTGTCATTTTCTTACTAGTGGATTGGTAAAATGACTTATGTTTTGTTTAGGTTGACCAAACACATTTTAAAGCATTTAAAAAGTCAATTTAAATATGTTCTAAGTGATGAACTAGTCATGATGCATTTAGAAATTAGAGTGGTGCCAAATTGATATAAGGCAGATGAGTGTTGGATGGCTAAGAGGCAGTCACAAGGTTTTAATATGCTTTGGCCAACATTAAATCTTCAATCTTCATTCCTAAATTTTGAGACTTTAATTTTGGTGCTTACTTTTAACTTATTTTCTATCTTCTATTTTCAAAACCACACTTCTAATTCTTACAATCAATGTCTAATCTAGTAAACATCAAGTTGTCTATGCAAAATGACATAAATACAGATCAACTGATTAACTCATGTATTGAAACAAAATGATATATGTATAGATCAATTGATTAATTTAATAATTTCTATGATTTCGAGCTTTACAGCCTTTTTTCTAATAAAAGGAGAAGCAATATTAGAAACATGTACTTATTTAAATAAAAATAACACAAATAAACAAAGTGATGGTGTTACTAAAATATGATTTGAAACAATAGAACTCAAAGGGGAGGTTATTTCTCCATGAATATTTTTATCCAATAATTATTCTATAAAAATATAAAGGTAATTGTTTTAAATGGTAAAACTGTTGAAAATATTTTCAATTGTAGCATAATGTCATTATCTATTAGTGATGGACGCGCCATTATCTATTAGTGATGGACGCACGACTTCTATCACTAACACTGATAATCAAATTTCGCTATTTTTATAAATAAATTGATTTTTTTTTTATTTTCAATAAAAATAACCCTAAATATAATATAGAAATGTTTTTTTACCATTGATCCCTCACCTCTATAGTACGTTGTTTTGAAAAAAAAAAGTACTTTTTTTTTATACAATTCTCTTTGAAAAATGATTTTTTGAATTCTAATTTTATTTTTTAAAAAAATTACTTTAGTTTAAATCCTAAAAATAAAATAAAATAACCCCAAAAAATAGAACCCCCGAAGTCGAGAATCGAAGTCCAGTTTCCAAACGCGTTATTAAATATAATCTTCGCCTCCACCTACATCAATGGAAGAAGACATCATCCTTCTTCTTTTGTTACCAGCGACGGAGCTCAGCCATGAAAGACGACTATGAGGTACGCGATTTTCTCTCTTATAAGCCTCGAATTTCAACGTCTTTACCTCTTCATCGTGTTCATATATATCGACTCCCTTCCCTCGCACTTGTAGCTATCAGTTACGCGATCTTGCGCTAAAAATCAAGGTGCTCAAGTCATCCCTCTCCCTCTCCTATTCGATTTCGCAGTTGTTGTTATCTTAAGGATGGCTTCATGGTTAGATTAGATATATCAATTTTGTTCTGCAACAATCAATGACTGTTGGAATTTATGCTACCTAGAATTTGGTGGATTTGGATTAAATCTTAAAGCCTGAGCTGGTAGATTAGATTTATATGTTGAACCTTTTTCAGTTTTGCTGAGGAGTTGACTTGTATTGTAACAGTCGATATTCTTTATTTCCCTTTTCAATATTCAGAATGAAATAGTCATGTCCTTGCTAAAGAAATTGTGAATGTCTATTTTTCTATAAAAGTTTTCGTATCTTTGGAATGGCGATCATGAGAAACCATATCCAGTTCATGTACTGATATTAAATTGGGTTAGGAAATAGGATGTTATTTCCCTTTTGAGTTTATTACAATCCGTTGGTAACCATTTCATTCTTACGATGATTTGCATCTTATTAAGTATAATGGTTAAATTCTTAGCCAAATTCTAAAAACAAAAACAAGTTGTTACAAGCTCTCTTTTTTAGTTTTCAAAATTTGACTTGGTTTTTTAAACTAGTGGTAAAAAATATATAACTATAGAAGAAATTTGGTGGTGAAAGTAGTGTCTATAGGCTTAGTTTTCAAAAACAAAAAAAACCAAAAACCAAATGGTTATGAAACGCAGCCTACACTTTTAAAAGTTTTTTTCTGATTCCTCATTTATGTAAATTACATTTACTAGTTTTCATTCCACGTGGATGTCTTGTTTGTGTACTTGTAGTTCCTGATTTTACTACTGGTTCTCCCTAGATACCTTATTTGTGTACTTGTAGTTTCTGGTTTTGCTACTTTGATTCTGCCTGTATTTGTTATGCTTTCTAGTTTCCACAACTGCATTTAGTTTCACCAATCCTTTTTTGGCCTCCAGAATTCCTTGAAATTCTGTTGATGCACAGACGGCTTGGTAGGATTTAAGTTTTGTAGGTTGCAGTATGTCCTGCATCGAAGGCTAGATAAACCTATCACTTGTTTTTGGACCTATCAGCATCAACCTTTCAACCATAAGAGAAGTCCAGGATTCACTTTACAGGCATTAGGTCCCTAATGTTATTATGTCTAAAGATTGTTTCCAGTCCTAACTGAAGTGTTCATGTGCCATCATGAGTTTTAGATATGTTTCCTTGCCATCTATGTTTCCTACCTTTTGTTATGCATTCTGATTATCAACTTAACAAATTTTCAGACCGAAGAGAAGAAGCAAGCTGCTGCTGATGTAATGTTTCAATATTCAAAATTTGTGATGGCATGTATTGGTAATCAAGTAAGACCTTGTGACTTGAGATTTCACTTGATGAAGGTAAATTTTCTTTCCTTATATTTCTCATCTATAATTGTAGAAGTCATTTTCTTTTGCTTGAGTTTATCTAATAGTATATGAGTTTATTCCCAATTGTGTTTGTTAAATTACCAATTGAATGTACCTTCACCCATTAGCGTCAATCAGTAATTTAATATGATAGCGGAGTAGTTCAAACTCCTGAAATGTCGTTCTCCCTAATTGATATTAGTTTCCACATGTTGGGTTCTATAAATTTTCAAGCCAACAAGTGAGGAGAGTGTTAAAGTGTTGATATAATTAAACTTACTATATAACTCATCAACTTAAACTTTTGGGTCAATCGGTAATTTAACAATGTTTGTATGGAATTGAGAATAACATCCATTTTTATCAAAAGTTGCACACTCGATCACTTTGTTATCCCGTGATTCCTTTGCACTTGAACATTTTTTTTTTCTCTTGATAATATATATCCAATCCAACACCACCTATGTAGATTCATGGGAGTCGGTCCCTTTTGCAACTGTTAACAGATCCAAACATAAAAGAACATGGTTGTTATTTCTTTGTATGTTCAGGAGATTTCTGGAATACCAACTTCTTTGAAGAGGGAGTCATCCCAACGAGCAGCTTCTCCCGATGCCATGGGCGAATCGTCAAGCTCAGGTACAGCTAGACTTGATAAAGTAGACAGCTTTAGAGCGCTGTAATTTGCCTCCCAATTGGAGAATGAAGGGCTTCACTGCATATGGGACTTGCCTGCCTTGTCTAACCTTTTCTCTTCTTTAACTCAAATTTCCTTCTCATTATTTGAAGTTATCTCATCTGTTTGCTGTTTACCAAGAGATGGAAACTTTCACTATTTACATGTATTTCTTTGCAAGTTTTGTATGTCGTATGTGAGTACATAGGTATATCTATATTATGCTGGTTATGGGTAGTAGGAAATTGGGTCCAAGGGCAGCACGACCGGTCCCAAAAGTCGTTTGGGGTACGAAATGAGCTTCGTTTCCAAAACCATCTGGTGCACGATTTTTTTTTCCATCATTCTGAACAATGGACTTCTCCAAGTTTTCCTTGGAGGCCGAAACAGAGTAAAATTGGAGGCTGTTAAATATCACACAAGTAAATTTGATTATATGAAATTATCGGTAATTCTAATTAACACTTCTAGCTTCATCGAATTTAAATGTTTTTTTTTCTTGAGCCTAAATGGAATTTTCTGGTCTTAAGGGGTTTGAGGATAGAAAGACCATAGTATAATGATTAAAAAAATCACATGAAAGTATCTAAAGTATTTTCAATAGTGAGAAAGTGCATAAAACTATAAATATTTATACCCTTAATTTTTGGGTTGTATCAATTAAAGTCTTTAACTAATGATTATATTAATTTAAATCCTAAACTTTCATAATTGTGTCTACTTACCCTCTCTTCAAGATTTTGTTTGACCAATATTGTGTGAAATGTATAATTTGAGTCAACATAATTCCAAAATTTTCATAAGTCAATCAATTTAAGTATCATTATGATTACCGTTGAAGTTTGAAAATCATCAATGCATTAATTCTCAAACATATGTAGATTTCTTCAAATGTTGTTATACAAAATGGAGGATTAGAGTAAATACATGGACAATTCTCAAAGGAAATTTTGATTAAGAGTCTAAATTGATTCATCTATGAATATAGATGTTTTCAAATGAAATGTAATAAAGGGTGTAAATTGATAATTTACAAAAGTTTAAAGTTTAAATAAATGCAATTTTTAGTTTAAGATTCAAATTGATACAATCCTTAAAGTTTAAGGGGTATAAATTGATATTTTCTTTAAATACTAATTTCATATTTTATATAATTTATAATAGAACTTGCTAAAATGAAGATAGAGAATATGAACATAAAAACTGCACAATCAACCTCAAAATTTTAGCGATCGGAGGTTTAAATTCTTATATTTTTTTAGTAAGGGATTTGAATCAAATCTCTTGGTCGATAACCCATTGTATATGTCAATTGAGTTAAGTTCACCTTGATTAGATTCTTATACTTTTACAAATACATAAATACATATTTTATAAAAATAACTATCCACCTGAAAGTCCATCCTACCTCATTCTTCTTTTTCTATTCCACTTAATTCGGGAAAACATCAAAGAAAGTTTATCTTTTTAAATAAAGTGAATCTCTTTCGGTTTAAAACAATGTAGTTTGAATTTCATGAGTTAAAACATTCATTATAATAATTTATGACGTGGAGTAACATCAAGCTCAAATGAACAATTAAAAAGTTTGTAGTTCAAATTTTCCATCTTTTATTGTGCTTAAAGAAACATCAATTTGTGTGAATATATTACAAAATGATTTAACATTTGGATGGCAATTATTTTACACAATAATATTAACATTTTTGCCAAAGTGAGCTAGTTCGAAAGTCAAGAGTAATTGGCACTAAAATTTCACATACTAAAAGAAAATAACATTTCCTGAAAATCGGTATCAAGATTCTTAAATCATCTATGACTAAATCTATTGCAATTCATGTTGTTGAAGATCTCATATCGAAAAAATCAAAGGAACTCACAATGTGTTCTATCAAAGGTTCGAAGTATAGATGATCAACTCTTCTGAATGTCAATTATTTTTTAGATAGAACTACGTGGAAAATTTCAATAGAGAAATCAAAGTTTTGAGACTTTTTTAATTTTTAATTTTATTTTTATGAATTAGTTATGTTAGCTCAATTCAAGTTTTTTCAGTTTTATGGTCTTGATCATACACAATTGTATAGTTTCACATGTCAATGTATTATCAATGTCATTTCCAACGAAAAATGAAACTTTTTTAGTTAGCTATTTTTTTTAATTTTCAACTTTTCTTAATCTCCAACCTTATTTCAATCCAATACTTTCATTTCCAACTTGAAAAAAAAAAACCCACAAAAAAGAATGTTTATATATTTTTAACCTCATCAAATTTTTTCATTAAATTTTCGCATCATTTCACATCAAAATTAAATTGAATGTGGGTTTTGTTTGTTTTATCATCCAAAACTTTTATTTCCACATCATTCCTGAACTTTATATTATTTTATAATTATTTTCCCTTTTTTCTTACATTTTTCCTCTTGCATCGACATTTTATATAGGCATTTGCAATATACTTTTAAATGTTGTCTTATTTTATGAAATGATGATTAAAAATAGTCAATTATTATCTAATTAAGCCAAAATAAAAATTTGATCAACATTTCATCCATTTCTATAAAGTTTCATGAAATTTTCATCAATATATTTCAAATCTTAGATTATCTAATAGTTGGTAATAAATTGACCTTTTAAAAAATCTTGACAAAATAGGGATGCAAAATTTTTATGAGAATAAACAATTTTACTTTTTAAACAAAAAAGAAAGAAAAAGAGAGAGAGACAAGGTCTGATGATTATTTTAGTGACCTGTTTGGTTCATGGGAATAAGAGGTGGGAATGTGAAATGATATTTCACCAGTACAAGTTTCAATCTTGGGAATGAGAATATCTTATTTCGAGGTATTTTATATTCTCATTTATGGAAGTTTTTCATAACCACCCGAATATATGGGTTTTCTCCATTTCTAATGAGTTTTCTCTCTCTTATTTTTTATCTTTTCATTTTATTTGTTTTTCTTCTTTCTTTATATCGGTTAATTTATTTAATTTTTTATAAATATGTTTAAATTAAATTTATAATTAATATATACAATTAATTTTATTATAATAATGCGTATATAATAATTTATTCTATCATTATGAATTAATATGAAAGCCTATAATCTTTTGAAAAATATGTGAATAAACATAATTATGTTGGCCTATAATCTTTTGAAAAATATGTGAATAAACATAATTATATTGGCTTGAATCTCTTTTCATTGGTAATATATATTAACATTTAAATTATTTATTAAAATTATTAATTAGTCTTTAAAAATATTAATTAATTAATTAATAATAAAAATAAGTTGTTTTTTTTCAATTCAACAATATTGTACACTTGTACTTCTAATTTTAATCTATAATTATAATTATCTTTTAACAATTAAACACATTGTTTGATGATTTAAAATCAATTAGTTTATATCAACTTCTTTTATAAATATAAAATGCTTATGATTGACATTAAACAATTAGTTAATTAACTCTTGAATTAACAAATTTACAGGAAAAAAAAAAGAAAATAGATATTTAAATTAATTGCCAATATTTTTAATAAAAAATTGATAATATAAATTTTCAATATAAAAAATTAATTGATAATAAATATATTAAACGGGAGGATGAGTGGATAAATTTAATTAAAGTTTAATAACTTAAAATTGATTAATAGCTCAATGTAATAAAAATAAATTAACAAACAAAAATTAATTATCAAAATTAATTTTGATTAATTTTATATTTTATAATTGCATTAAAAAGTATAATACAGTCACAGACATTATATTCTCATTATTATACACAATTAAACATAGTTATCTTCGATTATCTAACAATTTATTTCCACACATCCTATTTTTACGTATTTTTTATTTCCAAATATCTATAAAATCTAAAACCAAATAGCCCTTAAAAGAAACCGAAATAAATAAATAAAATAATTGAAATCTCCGGTTCAAGAATTCTTCTTTGAGGTCAGCGATATTCCCCCTTTTGTAGAACAGCAAAAAAACATTAGATTGTTTTATTTTTTATTTTTTCACCAATAATTATAATAAAATATAATAATAATATAATTATACAATGTACCAGTTTCGAACGTGGAACCTGCAACGGCTAGTTGTGTGGAACGGTAAACTCTCCCAACGGTCACAAATTCAAAAATCCCCTCATATTATCCCCCCTTCCATTTCCCCTACATCTCTCACTCTGCGAAAGCCCCTTCGTTCCACATTTTCATTCATTTTTCTTCTTCTTCTTCTTCCATTCTCAATTTCACAATGCTACAGGACATGTGGAACGCTCCTCCGGGCTTCAGGCCTTCCAAATCCGCCCCTTCTTCTCCGGCCAAGCCTCTCGCCGCCGTCTCCAGGCTCCGTCCCGATCCCTACCATGTCACTCACAAGGTTCCAGTTGGTGATACTCCGTACGTTAGGGCAAAAAATGTTCAGGCAAGATTTCTAGGGTTTCTCAATTTGTTTCCTTCTCAATTTCAGTTCAATGTTTTCGAATTTCGAAAATTGATTTCTTGTTCCTTGTGCTCAGTTAGTTGCGAAGGATCCGGATAAGGCGATTCCTCTCTTTTGGGCTGCGATTAATGCAGGGGATAGAGTTGATAGTGCCTTGAAAGATATGGCCATTGTGATGAAACAACAGAATCGAGCCGAAGAAGCGATTGAAGCGATCAAATCGTTGCGAAATCGATGTTCTGATCAGGCTCAGGAGTCTCTGGATAATATTCTTCTCGATTTATACAAGGTCTGTAAAATTTGTTCTTTCTTTTCTTTACTGGATTTGTTCTAAATTATAACCGAAACTGATAACTTCAAATTTGAAATCACAGAGATGTGGAAGATTAGACGACCAGATAGCTCTTTTGAAGCATAAACTGTTCTTGATTCAACAAGGTTTAGCGTTTAACGGTAAGCGGACTAAAACCGCTCGATCTCAAGGGAAGAAGTTCCAAGTTTCTGTTGAGCAAGAAGCAACTAGATTACTGGTAAGACAATGGCATCTTGTAAAATTAACAATTGGGTCTCTGAGAACTTTGAACTTAGATTTTGAAGTGTTTGATTTGATCTTTAGGGGAATTTGGGATGGGCGCTGATGCAGCAAAACAACTATGTTGAAGCAGAAGATGCCTATAGAAAAGCACTTACAATTGCACCAGATAATAACAAAATGTGTAACCTTGGAATCTGTTTGATGAAACAAGGGAGAATTTCAGAGGCTAAAGAAAATCTAAGAAGAGTTAAACCAGCAGTTGTAGATGGGCCAAGAGGCACAGATTCTCACCTCAAAGCTTATGAAAGGGCACAACAAATGCTCAAAGATCTTGAGTCGGAAATGATGAATAGGGGAGGCGACAGGCTCGAACAAAGACGGTTGTTCGATGCCTTTCTCGGTTCTTCTTCGATTTGGCAACCTCAGCCTTGCAAGGATCACACAACAACCTTACCAACATTGCCTGTCACAAATCCTGTTAGGACAATTCAAGATGATTTTGGTGATGAGAATATTGATATGAACTTGTTAGCAAACCAAATGGTTCCTCCTCCTCAACAACAAAAGTTTATCAAACAAGTTCAAGTTCCTTTAGGGAACTCATTGAATGTTGCTGCACAACCATTTTTTTCATCAAAATTTGTTAATGAACCCATTACTAAAGGCCCCTTAGGAAACCAATTTCCTGAAGGCTTGAAGAGAACAAGGTCTGGAAATGCAGCCAACTCAATGAGAGTGAATGATTTGGTGGAAACAAAAAGGCCATTTTTAGTTGAATTAGGAAGGCCAGAAACTAAGACAAGGAAGCCATCTCCTGCCTCTGAGGAGACAGACAAATGGGCAGAAATTTTGCCTGATGACAATGACTTTGAAGAGGCTATTCTTGCTGCTGTTCTGGGATCAACAGATGATGAAGCAGTGAAGAAAACAACAAGCAATGCTGGCGGTGGCGGTGGGGGCGGCGGCGTAATTCAGAGGAAAATTGAGAAGAGGCTCAAGGTTTTTGAAGACATTACACTTTCCTTGAGTCCCAGAGCCTAACTATTCTAATTTAACAATAAGTATTTTTTTACCTTTCTAATTGAATTATTCCTAATTTTTTAGTATTTAGGGCAGAGGAGATGAACTTGTTCTCCCTTGCTTACTTTGGTAACCACTCTTCATAAGCTTATTTGTTGTTCTCTATTTATGCCTGTGATATATGGGGCATATGATGATGGTATTAATAAAATTTGTTCTAGTTTGCTTGACCTTCTGTGTATTTTATTTTTTGTCCTGTCAGTATTAAGAATTTCCAGGCTCTTTGCACTTGAACACTGATTGTGATGGAGGGGATGACATGTTTTCCTTTCCTGTTTTTGAAAATTGTGTTCGGTTGCCTCACAATTTTGCAATTTTATTAACTACACTTTTTCACCTCTTTAAAGAAGTAAAGTATAAAGGAAAACTATAGATAGAAAAAACAGGTGAGCTTAATTTATAAAATCTTTATTAATGAAATAGCACAAAATATGCTATATAGTTAGTTTGTTCATCGTTTTTTTTAATTATTTGGGCATCCATCTGCTAGTTCTTTTACGGCGCACAAACGAGAGAATTTATCCAAGAAGTGTAAGAATCAAACTCGACATGGATATCGTAATCCATGAACATTCTAAACAGTCTATTTCATTTTTTATTTTTTTAGAAAAAAAAAAACTGAAATGCTACCTAGGGTTGCCATTTGGCAAATATTTTTAAAAAATTGATTTTTTTAAAAAAAATTGTAAAAAAAAAAAAACAAACGTGTAGGATGCATATTTTTTTTTTCCTCTTGCCAATTGTTGCCACTTATATAAGAACTGGAAAAAGCTTTTAAAGCTCTCTTTTTCATTCCCAGACCATTTTAAAACGAGAGACAAATGTACAAATGGGAACATTGAATTATCCATGAACATACATATATGCATATATATATATAGTTGTAAGAATATCTTTCTTTAGAATAATCAGAAGAGGTTTGGAAGAAAGCCCTCAGGCGACATTGCTCTTTTGTAACTCAGTATCGCCACAACTGCTACGATTGCAGCTACAGTAATTTTATTTGCCCATGAGGAGGCTCTGCTCTTGAGAACCGTGGAAGGTGTAGTGAAGCCAAGCTCAGACAGTTTCTTGTGAGATGCTGCATAATCCTCGAAAAACTTGACTTCATCCTATTGGAAAGAAATACATAAAATCCTTCGAGTTAAAAGATGAGTTCTATAGTGAAATTAAAATTATTAAAATCACTTTGGTTGAAAATGTGTATGTAATGATTTAAAATCAATTTAATGTTTGGTTTTACACTTTTAAATGTGAGTTTCTTTTTTTAACCTGATAAAATCACTCTAAAAATCACTCTCAAACATGATAAAAGCACAGCAGTTGAAGCTCACATTTGCATATGCCTTCACATATTGGAAAAACCGAGGATCCTCGACCAAAGCCTTGTCTGTAGGAAGCTTCAATAGTTTCTCCTTAGATCGAGAGTCATTTTTCAGCAATTCCCTGATCAAAATTACATTTGCATGAGAACTTGTTTTATCTACAAACAAGGGGGAATTGAATGCATGAAGTGAGGATATATATATATATATATATATATATATTTTCTTATTCTCACACGAAATAGGAGTTATCAAACTTCAGAGGGTCCTTTGTCCATGGGCCTTCAAAATCTGATCTATCCTTGTGAGCTCTTCCCTGAAGAATTAGCAACCAGAACTATGATTAATGAAAAGGGAAATATAAAGCCAAGGGTGAAGATCCAATTTCTTCATAGTTGAAAGGAACAAGAGAAAGTACCAATGTGTGTCCTCCAGATAATGCCACAATATCCTTGTCAGTTAGTCCCATCCTGTAAAAGACATCTCTTAAATGGGAAGCACCTGCAGTGAAGTTTCATGTAATGATCACTCAATCATGGTTTCTGCTATAACTTTGAACAAAAAGTTCTAGACACTCCAAAAGCTTAAAGCTTAAACCTGTGGCCTTTTCATTTGTGGACTTAAAAATTAGCACAAGATCCAACACACGTGAAGTTTGAACACTTACCATTATTATTATTATTATGATTATTATTATTTTGAGGAAACACTTACCATTATTAAAGGTTTATATCTCATTTCTGTCATTAATTTTTTCAAAATGACTAATTTAATTATAGGGAGAAAAAAAAAACATTTGTTCATAGATAAGGTAACTTTGATATGCTGAATCTGCTGAAGTGAGCGATTATTAAAAGCCACAGAGGTTGGATGAGTGAATATTAGATGGAAAATTTTGCTAGGCCCAAAATAGTTGTTTTACAAAGTTGAGGAACTAAGATAAACATTCATTGTTATATTTTATATTTAAAAACTCAACTAGATATTTTAAAAGTTGAATAATTAATTTGAACCATCATTAGATTACCAACGAAGTTATTTATATCTTAAATATATCTATATATGCCTTAGCAAAAAGTCACCTTGGTGGCCATCTGGAAGGCGGCCTTCTTCTGGAACTACATCCGAGTCCTAATCCATTGATATAAAAGAAGAATGAAGTTATTCAACGGCAATCTCAATTGTCAACGTCAATCAAATTTTTTGTGCATCAGATACCTTTCTTCCGGGGACAAAGTCAATGGTTGGCCCGCCAGTGATCTCCACAGCAACAACTCCAGCAAGCTGAAAACTTACAATTAGAGGAGAATGAGCCAAATCTTGGCAGCTGAAAGCCTGGAACTTTACATCATTATGTTCTTTTAATTTCGAAAAATTCTTATTTCCTAATTGTTTGGAGCGACGAGCAGCAACAACAGGTGAACAAGTGTTGAAGTATTTGATATAATTAAATTTACTATAACCCATCAACTTAAGCTTTTGAGTTCAGTGGTGATTCAACATGGTATTAGAGTGGGAAGTTTTGTATTCAAACCCATGTAATATCACTTGTTTCCTAATTAATGTTGATTTCTATTTGTTGGGTCTTCTAAATATTTTCAAGTCAAGCCAACAAATGAGGAGTGTCAAAGTAACCGTTAGCTTTAAGCTTTTGGGTTCGATGGTGATTTGAAAAGAAGAAACTGCCACCCATTTCCAAAACATATAAGTTCCAACACACAGCAGAATAGCATCAATTAGAAAAAGAAAATTATGTCGATGAATGTCACGGAGAACTGGAGGATAGAAATAGTCCAAAAAGGACGACTTCAATGAAAGGAAACCACCTGGTACAGATCTGCATATGTGATTTTTGGATGTCTGGCCTTCACAGTTTCTGTTTAGTGACAACACAAGGAAGAATGAGTAAAAATGTCTGCCAAAGCAAATAAAATCAAATCCCCAGACAATCAAATCAGTTGGGACAGAGATTAATTAATTTTGTCATTACATTGAAACTAATATTTGAAGGACAATAACTCAACTCTATATATAGACTTACAATAAAGAGAGGTGAAAAAAGCTCACCACAGAAATCAACTGCGATTTTCAGTCCCTTGTTTGCAGTATGGTTCAATTCATCCATGAACCTGATGGAGCCATCTGGACCTCCGGTTTTCGTTTTAGCATCGTAAGTACCAGCATCATGCCACCTACCCAACAAAAATCCCTCTTCAACAAATGAGTTCTAGCAATGAATATAAGTATATGTTTGAGAGTGATTTTAATGATATCACTGAAGGCATACTTTTATTCATCCAAAACTAATTTTAATGATAGTGGAAAATTCGCATTAAATCAAATATTAAATTTAGGTTAAAACACTTTTGTTCCCAAACTTTTAACAAGTGATAGTTTAGTCTCTTAACTTTAATTTGCAAGTATTTCATCCCTATACTTTCAAATTTTGTAATAATATTTACTTCTTAAACTTTTGCATTTAACAATTTAGTCACTATAATTTCAAATTTGTAACAATTTAGATCATATGTATACCTTATCAAAATTAAGTGTCATTTTTTTATTATCTAACGATTTAGTTTTTATAGTTTATAAACAAAACTGATCCTTTATCAATTTATCAATCTACATGTGTAAAATATTTTATCAAATCTAATAATATTTTGCATGTCAAGTACTAAATCATGTCAAATTGAAAAGCACAAGATTTAGATGGTTAATTATTAAAGTTAAAAAGTGTTACAAACTTAAGATTACAAAAATCTAAATCTTTACCACTAAAGTTGAGGTGAATAAACTAAATAGTTACTCACATAAAAAGCTCAAGAATCAAAAGCATTTTGAACTCAAAAATATTGTTGGATGATTAAATGGACATTTCATAGTGATTCTGAACTCGACAAAAGAGGATAAGTCATCAACTACAAAACCCAATCAACTGTGCAGTAAAAGAAAAACAAAATGCCAAATAATTTCTATTATTACACTCCCCTGCAAATTTCGGAATGACTACAAATATAGAACTCACAACAAGAACTTACGCTAAACGAAGCATAATAGGAGCGCATTTCTCCTTGAAGATTAGAGCACGAAGGTCTCGACGGGCCTTCTCGATTTCCTTGAGGTACGCAGCATCGACTTTGGGAGGCGCCATTGATATCTTGATAAGAATGCAGAAATTTCACTTTCTTTGCCAACAAATTGAACAAAAATTGATGGCATTATTCGTCGGAGTTCAGATTTTGGGTTTAAATTGAGAAGAAATGAAGAAGGAGAAAGGGAGTTTTTGGTGCGATTCTCTGTGTACGAGAGGGCCAAGGAAAGCATTGGGTTCTTTGCTTCGCGGCGGAGGCAGAGAAATGTATATTTTAAATAGAGAAATTGGATTTTTTGTGATTACTCAGAGCCACGCTCTATTGTGGCGCGTGAATACAACGTGCGTAAAGACGTGAAATGAGGAGATGTTTTCAATTGCATGGAATTGGGGTGTGAGTTGGAGCGCGTTGGATTAGATACTTTGTGTGTCCGTACATCGCCATTTCTCCGCTTACAGAAGCAGAGAATTAATAAACCGGAACCGGTCGTCGGCAGGGGAGTGTGAGACAATACGGGTCGACTGAGGTCCGCGTCTCGTCGGAAACATATTTTTAAGTAAAAAAAATTATTAGTCTTATTACATAACTAATATTTCATAAATATGCTCAGTAATTTTTGGAACATTTTTAATCTTATGATACATTCTCCCACTTATTAATTTCATATCGTTATAAATATTAAAAAAAATTCGGATTGTTTATTGAATATTTAAAAATTTATTTTTTTGAAATAATATTAATTACCTTAACCTTCGTACTCTTTCCTTATTAACACCATCTTCAAATTTTGACTTTATTCTTATTATATTATTAATTTTTGTTGATATTCTTTTTAATACATTATCTTTGAAGTGAATGTTTCCTTTATTTTATAAGATTTGATTTATTTACTAATTCGTCGCTAATTAATATGAATTAACAAACAAACAAATATTAAATTAAAATATACTAATTATATTCTAATTTTTCTCATTATTTTCTTTTATAATTAGGTTAAAAATCGATCACCTATTCGTTGAGATCTCAATTACATATTTAGTGAAAAATGTAAATATACATGGCACATACCATGGTTATTTATTTATTTATTTTTTATGTGTTTACAAATATATTGAAAAATGTAAATATACATCACATATATTATTCGATATATAAGACGATATATCGTATAAATTGTTTCACACTTATCAAACATCTACAATAATTTACTTATAGACAACTCAATATAGATCGATTACATTGTGTTGTATATATCAAACATATCTTTTTTTCTCCTTCGAAGCTTTTTGTCGATTCTTGTTTTCACTATGAAATAAGCAATTTCATTTTTTTTTATAAACTTTTCTTACTAGGTTTCGAAAAGAATAATATTCTAGGAAGTTCATAACAACAATAAATTTCATTTACATGCACCTTTTGGTATTAATATTATTATATTTTAAAAAAATGAATGGTAAGAAGAGCAAATTGGGTTAGACTTTTATGTAAAATAAATATGCATTAAGTTATTCATGTAAAAAAGAATAAGAAACTTTAGACAATTGTATAATCAGATTTATTTATTTAGGCTATATGTATAGTAAGTCTTGAAAAAATGATTAAAATCTTCATTTTATTTAGACTCTTTTAGTAAACATTTGATTTTTATTTTTTATTTTTAGTTTTCTAAAATTAAGCTAAAAGAAATTATTTAAAAAAAAAAAATCAAACAGTTATCAAAAGAAGCCTTATAAAATAGACCTTAGATTTTAGATATGTGGTAAACAAATGTAAACTTTGTTGTGAAAATGAGGAGCACGATGGGAACACGGTGTTGGAGGAGAAATTTCAGACCAATCACGGATCACCACATCATTTACTAAATTAATGATGAAATTCCGAAATCATCAAATTTGTGACCAATTAAGAGTTGACATGTGTCCCAAATTGAAGTTGAAGATAAATTCTGTGTTTTCGTCACAAGCGTTGGATTGAGTAAAATTAAGTTCACCCTTGACGTTATAATTTAGGCGTTGGTCCAGTTACGCCCAAATATGAGTTTAATTTGGGCCAAGAATGCCAAAATAGGGCCCAAAGTCTAGGTCTGAGTCCAAATAATTAGGCCCAAAGGCCAGACCCATGGGCCAACCAAGCCTAAACCCATGGGCCAACTAGGCCCAAGCCCATCAGAGAGCCCTATAAATAGAGGATGTATTCTCATTCCAAAGAGGTCAACAATTCTATGTTCAGAGAGTCCAGAGAGAACTCATTAACAAGCAGAAGACTCCTGAAGCTCCTTGAAGACACAAAGACTCTTCCAAGATTTCTACTTCAAGAACGTTTGGTGCTTTTCTTCTTCAAGTCAAACTTGAGTTAGTGTTGAACTTGAGTTGAAGTGGGCGTGTTGTCGGAACAATTTGTTCACACGAGGTTTCCGAAGAAACGTATTTCGTGGAGTTGAACTTGAGTTGGTGTTGGTGTTAGTATTGATGTTGATTTTATGTGATGTGGTTCGATCTCTAGTACTTGACCCTCTGATTCTTTCTCGGTTGAATGAATATGCTTGACTTAAAGAAGAAAAGCACCGAACGTTCTTGAAGTAGAAGTCTTGGAAGAGTCTTTGTGTCTTCAAGAGTCTTGTGTCTTTAAGAAGCTTTAGGAGTCTCAGAAGTCTTCTGCTTGTTGATGAATTCTCTCTAAGCTTTATGAACTTAGAATTGCTAACCTCTTGGAATGAGAAGAGTTCCTCTATTTGTAGGGCTCTCTGATGGGCTTAGGCTTAGTTAGCCCATGGGTCTGGGCTTGCGTGGCCATGGGCTTGGTCTTTAGGCCTAATTAATTAGACTCGGGTTTAGGCCTAATTAATTAGACTCGGGTCTGGCCTTTGAGCCCTATTTTGACATTTTAGGCCCAAATTAAACCCATATTTAGGCATAATTGAACCAACGCCCAAATTATAACGTAAAATTGGGTGAACTTAATTTTACTTAATCCAACGCCTATGACGAAAACACAGAATTTATCTTCAAGTTCAATTTGGAACACATGTCAACTCTTAATTGGTCACAAATTTGATGATTCGGAATTTTGTTATTAATTTAGTAAATAACATGGGTGGATGAATCTCGAGAAAGTTTTGACCTAAAATGAAATTTCTCCTCTAACAAATGCCCCATTTT